>NC_137019.1:40730097-40815097 GCF_032717465.1 Coenobita brevimanus
GACTAGGAGAGTGTGTAAGGTGGAGGGGGACACCAAGGACGAGGTGGGGGATAGAGTGGAGAGGAAGGAGTGAGAGACTGACTAGGAGAGTATGTGAGGTGGAGGGGGAGACCAAGGATGAGATGGGGGATGGAGTGAGAGACTGACTAGGAGGGTGTGTGTGAGTGAGGTGGAGGGGGAGACCAAGGATGTGGTGGAGGGATGGAGTGAGAGACTGACTAGGAGGGTGTGTGTGAGTGAGGTGGAGGGATGGAGTGAGAGACTGACTAGGAGAGTGTATGTGAGGTGGAGTGGGAGACCAAGGATGAGATGGAGGGATGGAGTGAGAGACTGACTAGGAGGGTGTATGTGAGTGAGGTGGAGGGGGAGACCAAGGATGTGGTGGAGGGATGGAGTGGAGAGGATGGAGTGAGAGACTGACTAGGAGAGTGTGTGTGAGTGAGGTAGAGCGAATGAGAGGGAGGGGGAGACCAAGGATGAGAGGGGGGGGGAGAGGTATATGAGGGAAGGGGGTGTAAGTTTAGGGCAGGGCAGTGAAATGGCAGGGGACAGGGCAACATGGAGGCAATTTGTTTGTGGCTACCCCTTATGGGAGTGAGGCAACTGGCACTAGATAGATAAAAAGAAGGCATTTTATACATTAATGTACAGTATCTATCTCTCTATATATCTATAGCCCTTAATCTTATGAGGGCTGCCCACAGACAAATAGCCTCCATGTCACCCTGTCCCCTGCCATTTCACTGCCCTCCCCCCAGCTCACATCTCCCTCTCTCCTGTACCTCTCTGCTCCATCCCTCCATCTCATCCTCTGCCACCCTCTCTGCCCTCCAGCCTCTCTGCCCTCCACCCTCTCTGCCCTCCAGCCTCTCTCCCCTCCACCCTCTCTCCCCAGCCTTGACTTATGGAATTTGAAAAGCAACTTGTCCTAAAACCTTATGGTCCAAACACTGACCTTGCAGCCACGTTAATCCCGGGTCCTGTACACCATCAGGCTGCCCTCCCCCCATGTGGCAGCAACAACTTCACCCACCATCACCAGCCTGAAAAAAATACATATATTAGACTACATAATACACCTGTCTGTCTATTTATTTGTCTATCTATGGCTAGCTGCCTTAATCCCACAAGGGGTGGCCACAAACAAATCACATCCATGTCAGCCTGTGCTCTGCTATTAGCCAGCCCTTTCACCAGCTCACCAGGATCTTCCTCAATACCTCCCCAGCCCAGCCCTTCATCTTATCCTTCTTTTTTGTTTTTTTCTTCCCCTCTACATCTTCACTCACATCCACTCTCCTAGTCAGTCTCTCATTCTCCATTGTGTCCACAGGGCCAGACCATCTCAGAGTACAGCACAGTAAATTCTCTCACATCCATCACATCACCATCTGGTATATGGCAAATGAGGCACAATTTGTTGACATCCATGGCAGCCAAAACTTCCAACCCCTGCCATTGTGTGGGAGTGCTGGCCCCCAACCCCTGCCATTGTGTGGCAGTGCTGGCCCCCAACCCCTGCCATTGTGTGGCAGTGCTGGCCCCCAACCCCTGCCATTGTGTGGCAGTGCTGGCCCCCAACCCCTGCCATTGTGTGGCAGTGCTGGCCCCCAACCCCTGCCATTGTGTGGCAGTGCTGGCCCCCAACCCCTGCCATTGTGTGGCAGTGCTGGCCCCCAACCCCTGCCGTTGTGTGGCAGTGCTGGCCCCCAACCCCTGCCGTTGTGTGGCAGTGCTGGCCCCCAACCCCTGCCATTGTGTGGGAGTGGTGGCCCCCAACCCCTGCCATTGTGTGGGAGTGGTGGCCCCCAACCCCTGCCATTGTGTGGGAGTGCTGGCCCCCAACCCCTGCCATTGTGTGGGAGTGCTGGCCCCCAACCCCTGCCATTGTGTGGCAGTGCTGGCCCCCAACCCCTGCCATTGTGTGGCAGTGCTGGCCCCCAACCCCTGCCATTGTGTGGGAGTGCTGGCCCCCAACCCCTGCCATTGTGTGGGAGTGCTGGCCCCCAACCCCTGCCATTGTGTGGGAGTGCTGGCCCCCAACCCCTGCCATTGTGTGGGAGTGCTGGCCCCCAACCCCTGCCATTGTGTGGCAGTGCTGGCCCCCAACCCCTGCCATTGTGTGGCAGTGCTGGCCCCCAACCCCTGCCATTGTGTGGGAGTGCTGGCCCCCAACCCCTGCCATTGTGTGGCAGTGCTGGCCCCCAACCCCTGCCATTGTGTGGCAGTGCTGGCCCCCAACCCCTGCCATTGTGTGGCAGTGCTGGCCCCCAACCCCTGCCATTGTGTGGCAGTGCTGGCCCCCAACCCCTGCCATTGTGTGGCAGTGCTGGCCCCCAACCCCTGCCATTGTGTGGGAGTGCTGGCCCCCAACCCCTGCCATTGTGTGGCAGTGCTGGCCCCCAACCCCTGCCATTGTGTGGCAGTGCTGGCCCCCAACCCCTGCCATTGTGTGGCAGTGCTGGCCCCCAACCCCTGCCATGAGTCTTGCTACCAAATACAGTTTAATATATATAAAGGTAATTCCAAAAAGGGGTTACCTTAATATATATAAACACTGACAACATAAGGCTGATTTAATAAATATAGAAATAAACATATTATGGATGAAAATGCAAAAAAATGGCTATCTTAACCCCCCCTTTTTTTTTTTTGTTAAAGATGCAAAAAATTCTAACCCCCCTTTTTTGTGCCGAAAATCCAAAAAATTCTCTCCTTTTTTTTTTATTCTAAAAAAAAAAAAAGGCCTCATCCTGTCCTCAGCCATTTATTTTTATGCTGAAAATTAAAAACATTCTATCCTAACCCATTTTTTTCTTTTTAATGTTGAACGTGAAAAAAAATCAATGCTAACCCATTTCATTTTATTTTTGTTTATTTTTATTGTTGAAAATGAAAAAAAAAGTCCCAATCCATTTTTTTTATAATGAAAAAGCAAATAATTTCTAACCTAATCCACTTTTGTCTTTTTAATGTTGAAAATGAACACAATTCTAGCCAACCCATTTATTTACTTTTTTGAAAATGTATAAAAATTCTAACGTAACCCTTTAATTTTTTCTTTATTTTCCTATCTATCTATCCATCTATCTCAGACCCCATAATCAGGTCAGGGGCGGCCATTTGCGTTATTTAGTTAGTTGTTTTACAGGGAGGGGCACTAACCCTCCACCAACCCACTTGTTGACACGTAGGCAGCACGTATGATTTGGTGATATGGTTACCACCCAGCGTTGTAAATGGTTTCTTGGCTTACAGGAAACCATTTGGCTTGTCACTCAATGTAAAGCCACCTGTAAAGGAAAGAAAAGCAATAAGAAGTGACAGGAAAGATGGGAGAAATAGGAAGAGAGGAGGACAGACACAGAAAAAGAATGATAAAGGTGAAGGAAGAAGTAGGCTGCACTACATCAGGTGAGTGGATGATGGTGAGAAATAGGAAGAGAGGAGGACAGGCACAGAAAAAGAATGATAAAGGCTAAGGAAGAAGTAGGCAGCACTACATCAGGTGAATGGATGATGGTGAGTAATAGGAAGAGAGGAGGGCAGACACAGAAAAAGAATGATAAAGGCTAAGGAAGAAGTAGGTTACATTACATCAAGTGAGTGGATGATGATGAGAAATAGAAAGAGGGGAGGACAGACACAGAGAGGGAATGACAAAGGTGAAGGAAGAAGTAGGCAGCACTACATCAGGTGAGTGGATGATGGTTGCCATTTTATATAATGCAAAAAAAGTGTATTATATAATGGCATTTTATACATTAACCTACAGTGGAGAAGATGGAGTGAGAGACTGACAAGGAGAGTGTATGTGAAAGAGGTGGAGGGGGGGAGAGCGAGGGGGAGGCCAAGGATGAGATGGAGGGATGGAGTGGAGAAGTATATGAGACAGGGGGGTGTGAGCTGGGAGCAGGGCAGCGAAATGGCAGGGGACATGGCAACATGGAGGTGATTTGTTTGTGGCCACCCCTTATGAGGTTGAGGTATCTGACAATAGATAGATAGATAGTTTTTTTATTTTTTTTATTTTTTTTCATGCAAGGAAGAAGGAACCCAAGGCCAGAAGCATGCAATATTGTTCCCTCTGTTTAACCTAAGCCAGCCTTGGCTTATGGAATTTGATCCTAACCGTAACCAACACTAATTCTGAATGGCCTCCCGAATCCTGGCCTGTGACTGGTGGAAAACTGGAAAACACCAGCCCATAATACACATGCACCAATAAAATACAACAGAAATGTAGTAATAATAACAGCTGACAATAATAATAATAATAATAATAATAATAATAATAATAATAATAAATCACCAGTCAAAAATGAATAAATAATAAAGATCACCTCAACCATAATGCAGTGCTGAGAAAAACCACATTATTCCTGCCATAAAGCACTAAAAAAAAAAAATGATAAAAAAAAAAAAAAATCGCCTATAGGCTAGCCCAATGCAGCGGTGAAACCCAAAGGCGTTACTTGTCAGTTGATCAAACCTGGCTGGTTGGCCTATAGCAGCGGGTGTTAACGTTTTTGTCAGTGGTAGCCCTTGCCACACCATGACAGGCTGGTACGCCCCCATCCTATATACACCAGGAGTAACACCACAAAAATATATTGGTACTGGTAGTTGTTTTATAAGTTATTATACACTACATCCAGCCATCATCCAATCCTACACTGCCCCATGAGCAGCGTAGCAGCCCGGGGCTAGGCAAGTTGGTCCTGACATTTAAGATGAGAGTGACCAGCCTCATTCATCCCTGAGTGACCAGCCTCACTCATCCCTGAGTGGCATTACATGAGCAATAAACCCCAACCATCCCTTGGATATAAACCTACACTGACTGGAGCACCATAATTACCCACTAAACCACCAGGCACCATAATCTGGTTATATGGTTACCACCCAGCGTAGTAAATGGTTTCCTGGTGTACAGGAAATCATTTGGCTTGTCACTCAGTGTAGAGTCACCTACAGGCAGCAGGAAGTGGAAAGAATAAAGGAAAGAAAGACAGAAGAGGATGGAAGGAAAGAAGAATGGAGGAGAGGAAAGGGCAGACACCCGAGGGCAGCACTACATCGAGTGAGTGGATGGTAAGCGCCCCCACCTACCACATAAGTTATTATACAACCTACAGAAAAAAGTCAGTAGAGGCAGAACCTGAGATACAATAGCCGTAGATGCGATAGCCTGGCCTAGCGATGGCAGTAGCAATACAGTATATACTGTATCATGCTGTAGCAATACAGTATATACTGTATCATGCTGTGGCAATACAGTATATACTGTATCATGCTGTAGCAATACAGTATATACTGTATCATGCTGTAGCAATACAGTATATACTGTATCATGCCGTAGCAATACAGTATATACTGTATCATGCCGTAGCAATACAGTATATACTGTATCATGCCGTAGCAATACAGTATATACTGTATCATGCTGTAGCAATACAGTATATACTGTATCATGCTGTAGCAATACAGTATATACTGTATCATGCTGTAGCAATACAGTATATACTGTATCATGCTGTAGCAATACAGTATATACTGTATCATGCTGTAGCAATACAGTATATACTGTATCATGCCGTAGCAATACAGTATATACTGTATCATGCTGTAGCAATACAGTATATACTGTATCATGCTGTAGCAATACAGTATATACTGTATCATGCTGTAGCAATACAGTATATACTGTATCATGCTGTAGCAATACAGTATATACTGTATCATGCTGTAGCAATACAGTATATACTGTATCATGCTGTAGCAATACAGTATATACTGTATCATGCTGTAGCAATACAGTATATACTGTATCATGCTGTAGCAATACAGTATATACTGTATCATGCTGTAGCAATACAGTACTGTACCACCCTGCCCTGCCCAACAATGGCCACACCTGCTATAACCATGGCGGTGGATTTTGTCAAACCAATTGTGGTGATATTTTTGACTTAGGTTTTGTGTTTAGGTTGATTTATAAACTGTTTTAGTCTTAGATTAATGTGTTTTAGTCAGTGTGGCTTGAACATTGCCATTTTGGCACACAGTTTACTGTAGTACAGTTTACTGTAGGATTTTTCCAGACAGTTTGGATGATTTTCATACAGTATTTTATTTTGGGGTTTAGGTGAGTTATAAACTGCTTTTAGGCATTGTTTAATTTGTTTTAAAGCTATTTTGGGGTTTAGGTGAGTTATAAACTGCTTTTAGGCATTGTTTAATTTGTTTTAAAGCTATTTTGGGGTTTAGGTGAGTTATAAACTGCTTTTAGGCATTGTTTAATTTGTTTTAAAGCTATTTTGGGGTTTAGGTGAGTTATAAACTGCTTTTAGGCATTGTTTAATTTGTTTTAAAGCTATTTTGGGGTTTAGGTGAGTTATAAACTGCTTTTAGGCATTGTTTAATTTGTTTTAAAGCTATTTTGGGGTTTAGGTGAGTTATAAACTGCTTTTAGGCATTGTTTAATTTGTTTTAAAGCTATTTTGGGGTTTAGGTGAGCTAGAAACTTGTGTTTGGGCTCACTTGGGTGGGTTTAAGACTTGGTTGGGGGGGAAACCCAAGGCTGGGAAATGCCTGCCTATACTTTACATGTTAAATCTACCCTGAGGTACAATACCCCACCTAACATTGGGTTTTTACCTAACCAATTGCATCGTTAAACCGGGGTATGCCTGTATATCTCAGATGCCTTCATCCCGAAAGGGGTGGCCACAAACAAATTGCCTTCATGTCACTCTGTCCCCCACCATTTTGCTGTCCCTCCTCCAGCTCACACCCCCTCTATATCACACACTAAATTTAATTGTTTCCAGTACGGTACAACATTCATTTGGTGTGAGGCTAAAACACTGGAATCAGTCTTTTTCTGTTTGGGGCACCGTGACAGCCAATACCCTCTTACACTCAATAACCTGCCCTTTTTTCTTTTCTTTTTTTAATAATAATAATAATACAGAAAGTGGCACATCACAGCAGTACCATATGTAACTACAATAGACATCAGTATCTTGTGTACTCACTATACTCAGTTTTTTTTTTATCGGGGCGAAGATGCACTTGACAGGTTGGTGATGACTGGCTGAATGCAACATGTCTGAATAACATGTACTAACCCTAATTACCCCTCACATATATGTTGTTAATTAATAGTACTAGTACAGACATTATGAACTAATGATGCAGTCAGCCAATCATCACCAACCTGTCAAGTGCATCTTCGCCTCGATTTACAAAAAAAAAAAAAAAAAAAAAAACACGAGTATGGCCTAGGCTGCAATGGTGTATTACTGTACTTACCAAGCTTTATCCTGAAAGTTGACACATCCTGCTGATGATAATATTTTTTACTGTCTTATTAAAAAAAAAAAAAATGGCTGAGCAATGACTTACCAATATTCTATCTATCTATCTATTGCCAGACGCCATAATCCCGTAAGGGGTGGCCATTTGACTGTGAGTTATTTATTTTACGGGGAGGGGCACTAACCCTCCACCAACCCACTTGCTGACACGTAGGGAGCACGTATGGTTTGGTTATATGGTTACCACCCAGCGTTGTAAATGGTTTCTTGGCTTACAGGAAACCATTTGGCTTGTCACTCAATGTAAAGCCACCCGTAAAGGAAAGAAAAGCAATAAGAAGTGACAGGAAAGATGGGAGAAATAGGAAGAGAGGAGGACAGACACAGAAAAAGAATGATAAAGGCTAAGGAATTTCTATCTATCTATCTATTGCCAGACTCCATAATCCTGTACGGGGTGGCCATTTGACTCTGAGTTATTTGTTTTACAGGGAGGGGCACTAACCCTCCACCAACCCACTTGACACGTAGGGAGCACGTATGGTTACCACCATGAAATGGCCCAATTAGCTGTGTGGGTGTAATTACTCCTAGGTTACAAACCACTGGCCTATACCATAACACACCACCAAACACACACAAACTGCCACTACACACACTACAACTACACAGTATCTCGTGTTTCTTTAAACTGCGGAAAATGTACTGAAGAAAGCTAACTTTGAAATGAACCCAACATATTCCTGCTTTTATTTCTTGATTTTGTAAATATTACCCTTTGTTTGTGGTCAACATTATTCCAAAATTATTTCTCTAGCCATATACAGTCTCAAAATCCTATTTAATACTGGGAGACAATACAGCGTCCACTGGCCTACTGATACGCTTGGTGCTGTGGACTGCAGGATGAAGTGGGCTCATCCTGGGGTCCACCATCCTCCCTTCAGGGGATAGTGAGGGACCTGAGGGATGTTTATATTGCCAGGCAGATCCACCAGCCTGTTATATGGGTGCCAGGACATGAAGGCGACCCTCTCCATGTACATCTATCTATTTACCTGTTGCCAGACGCCATAATCCCGTAAGGGGTGGCCATTTGACTTTGAGTTATTTGTTTTACGGGGAGGGGCACTAACCCTCCACCAACCCACTTGTTGACACGTAGGGAGCATGTATGGTTTGGTTATATGGTTACCACCCAGCGTTGTAAATGGTTTCCTGGCTTACAGGAAACCATTTGGCTTGTCACTCAATGTAAAGCCACCTGTAAAGGAAAGAAAAGCAATAAGAAGTGACAGGAAAGATGGGAGAAATAGGAAGAGAGGAGGGCAGGCACAGAAAAAGAATGATAAAGGCTAAGGAAGAAGTAGGCAGCACTACATCAAGTGAGTGGATGATGGTCGCCACCACCTACCACAAAATACGAGATATAACATTGATCCTGTCCCAGCCTCCACACACCATGCCATTACTCCTCCATCGCATGATTTTTATATACTTTTACTATATGTAATTAACCTTAAAAACTTGGCAAAAAAATAACAATACTTACTTTTAAAATCCAAGCCGTCAGGGTCCAGTAAAAAGGAAATAACTTCGCCAAACCCATCTTCGCGTCCCTGCGTCACCATCGTTTGCCTCTATATTTCCGTAATTCTTTTAGCTATTTTTGCTAGTAATTAATGTACTAAAATGAATTAGTTTTCATTATTATAACAAAATATTTAGTTTATTTGTATTTTTATCTTGTATTTTTTTTACTGCAGGTTATTTTATTCTAGACTTTGTAACGGAAAATTAAGACTTTCATCATTACATAAACCGTAAATGAACATTTTTTTTGTTTTTATCGTATCCTGCATTAATTTTATTACACTTAGCGATTTATGGAGTTCAAATTATTTTTTTGAGTTATATATTCACTGGCTGAATTAATTAATGTCAAAAGTGAAGAATGCGCCTTGTTCTCTGCCTGCCTTCCTTCCCTTATCTCTCTGCCTTCTTTCTTTCTCTCCAGTCCTTCCTTCCTTCCTTCCTTTTCCTTCTTCATTATCAGTTCCTCCCTGCCTTCCTACCTTCTTTTTATTTCATTCCCCTTCTTTTCCTCCTCCTTCTTTCCCTCCTATCTTTCTCCCAGCCTTCGTTTCTTCTTTCCTTTGTCTCCTTCCTTCCTTCCCATTCTTTTCTTTCTTCTTTTCCTTTCCCTATTTCATTAGCCTTCCTTCCTTCCTTCTTTCCTCGTCCTTCTTTATTTCCTTCCTTCCTTTCTTTCTTCCTGCTCTCCCTTGTCCTTCCTTCCTTCCTTCCTCCCTTCCCCTTCCTTTTTTTCTTTTCATTCTTCCTTCTTTCTTATTTCCTTTCTTTTTGCCTGTTTTCTTTCTTCTTCCATCCTTCCTTCCTTCCTCTTTTCCATCTTTATAGGCGTTTCTTCCTTCATTTCTCTGCCTTCCTTCTCTTCTACCTGCCTCCTTCCTTTCCTTCATTTATTCCCTTCTTCTTTCCTTGTATTCATTCACTCCCTTTCTTTACCTCTTTGCATCCTTCCCTCATTCCTTCCTTCCCTTCCTCTTCCATCACTTTCCTACCTTCTTTCCTTCTCTCTCTCTCTCTCTCTCTCTCTCTCTCTCTCTCTCTCTCTCTCTCTCTCTCTCACCCTTCCGTAACTCCTTTCAGCTCAGTTGATGGCCAAGTGTAGTCAGACTGGAGGATTGATTTGACTAGTAACCAAGGAGACTCATTCCTACCCCATAACAAAGATCCGTAAACCCTTTTCAGCTCAGCTGTTGGCCAGATGTAGTCAGATATGAGGGTTGATTCGACTAGTAACCAAGGAGACTCATGGAGATGGCTGCCTTCACCTGGTGGCACTGATATAACCAGGCGGTGGACCTGCCTGTCTATACAAACCTGCCTTAACTCCCTCCCTGTCAGCTGAAAGGACGATGATGGACTGCAGGATGAGGACAACTTCAGCCTGCAGTCCACTGGGTTGATATTTATGATGAACCGAGGGATACTACTACTACTGCTACTACTACTGTTACTACCACTACCACTACTACTGCTGCTGCTACTACTGCTACTGTTACTACTACTACTACCCTACCACCACTACTAAGTTACTGCTACAACTATTACCATTACTGTACTACTCATACTACTACTACAACTACTGCTACTACTACTACTACCACTACTACTACTAGCCTACCACCACTACTAAACTACTACTACTACTATTACCACTACTGAACTACCACTACTACTACAACTACTACTACTAAACCCTTGAAAGCGTAGGGTTCAGGGGCTAGGCTATTAAGTCCTGCTATGGCAAGGCTGACCAGCCTCACACGCCCCTGAGTGGCATTATGTCAGCATTGAACCCCAACCAACCCTTGGACATAAACAGTTACAGGCTTAGTCCCATTGGCGCACTGAACCCACTACACCACCAGGCCTCAAGAGCAGTAATAGCAGCTATACTCTCTTCACCGCAACTTGGCCCAGATTTTCGTCATTTTGCAGCTTATTTCCCACACGTGACAAGAGTTAACCGTTACTCCCAGTCCTTCATTTATGCAACAGGTCAACTCTGGAACTGTCTCCTTCTGTCTGTATTTCCTACTTCCTATGATCTCCAGTGTAGGTAGGTAGGTAGGTAGGGAAGTTAACCGTTACTCCCAGTCCTTCGTATATGCAACAGGTCAACTCTGGAACTGTCTCCCTCTGTCTGTATTCCTGCTGCCTATGATCTCCAGTGTAGGTAGGTAGGTAGGGAAGTTAACCGTTACTCTCAGTCCTTCATTTATGCAACAGGTCAACTCTGGAACTGTCTCTCTCTGTCTGTATTTCCTACTTCCTATGATCTCCAGTGTAGGTAGGTAGGTAGGGGAGTTAACCGTTACTCCCAGTCCTTCATTTATGCAACAGGTCAACTCTGGAACTGTCTCCCTCTGTCTGTATTTCCTGCTGCCTATGACCTCCAGTCTTTCCAACGCAGTGTGTCCAGGCATCTCGAAATGAACAGATGTTGAATTTGGCTCTCTTGTATTGTTTTTGTTTTTTCTTGGAAGGGACGGTTTGCGGGCTCCTGGCCTTTGGTTCCTTCTTCCTTGCATTAAAAAAAAAAAAAGTTAGTCTGGCTGGAATACTTAAGGCGCCTCCAGAATGTGCGTGGTGGAGCTCTGTTAAGGTTAATTACTTTTTACAGGACATTTAGAGAGGATGGAGAGTGAAAGACTGACGAGGAGAGTGTGTGTGAGTGAGGTGGAGGGGAGAGAGGGAGGGGGAGTCCAAGGATGAGATGGAGGGGTGGAGTGGAGAGGTATATGAGAGAGGGGGGTGTGAGCTGGGAGCAAGGCATTGAAATGGCCGGGGACAGGGCGACATGGAGGCTATTAGTTTGTGGCCACCCTTACGGGATTAAGGCGTCTGGCAATAGATAGATAGAATAGATAGTAATGACAGAGATAATGAGGGAATAATGCAGTGAGTGATAATGATGACAGAAATAATGAAGGAAGGATTGAGTGATATTACCAAGGAAAAATATGTGCAGTGATTCAGACAGATAGATAGATAGACAGACAGATAGATGGATAGATAAACAGACAGATAGATAGATATAGAGACAGACAGACAGAGATAGATAGATAGATATAGAGACAGATAGACAGACAGATAGATAGATGGATAGATAGACAGACAGATAGATAGACAGAGACAGATATAGATAGATAGAGACAGATAGATAGATAGACAGATAGATAGACAGAGGCTAGATTCAGTGGGTGGTAGTGATAGCGATGGAGTTGTCAGGTAGTGCTGGTGGAGTGACTAAGTGATGGTGATGCAGTGAGTGACAGTGACGGGATTAAGTGATAGTGATGGTGATGCAGTGAGTGACAGTGACGGGATTAAGTGATAGTGATGGTGATGCAGTGAGTGACAGTGACGGGATTAAGTGATAGTGATGGTGATGCAGTGAGTGACAGTGACGGGATTAAGTGATAGTGATGGTGATGCAGTGAGTGACAGTGACGGGATTAAGTGATAGTGATGGTGATGCAGTGAGTGACAGTGACGGGATCAAGTGATAGTGATGGTGATGCAGTGAGTGACAGTGACGGGATCAAGTGATAGTGATGGTGATGCAGTGAGTGATAGTGATGCAGTGATTCAACGAGTAACTTATAGTGATGGAGTGGCTCAGTAATAGTGATAGAGTTATTCAGAGAGGTGTAGTGACAGTAATGGAGTGATTCAGTGATAGTTACAGTGATGGGGTGATGCAACGAGTTATAGCGATCGATTGAGTGATGATGATGATGTGACTGAGGGATAGTTATGGTGCTGGGGTGTCATCCTTTGCACGTGAGAGTAAGAAAGCTGTAATGGTTTATGTATAGGTGTGTGTGTGTGTGTGTGTGTGTGGAGAAGGGGTGTGTGCAGTGAGAGAGACATCGTTTGGTGTACAGATAAATGGTACAACACTAAAATAACATGAATTCCAGCGACTCGGCTTAGGGCTTAGGCTGTCAACAGTTATTTCATCGGTAATAATACTGCCTTTATTAAACAGTATATCTTCAAATCAGGCCAAAATTTCACCATCTTCCCATATTGAGCAGGAAAACGATAGTGTATTTTCCCTGTATACACCACAAACATCGTATATTAATGCAGTGTTAATGTACAGTTAGATGTTTACCACTAATTCGTACAGATTTATCCCTGAGGCTCGAGTGAAAGATTTGATATAGTATGTACATTTGCTGTGATTGGCTGCGGGGCCTTACGCCGGAAAGAGATGACATCTGATTGGCTGTGTGACGTCACTACACTACCCACAATGCAACAGCCGACCAGGAGGGCAGGCGCAGGCAAGGAAGGTACCGGTGTGGTATTTTGTTGGTGTATTTTTGTCAATGTACCACCTTGTGGTGCACTTACACAAGACTATGGGCCACATCAGCGGTGTGAGACAACAGCGAGCTGCCAGAACGAGGCAGCGTGTGTCTAGCAGCACAAATGAACGGGTAAGGCGTGTGAAAATAGCAAGCCTGTGCTGGTGTCAATATGGCAGGTGAGAGAGTGTGAGGCGTGAGGTTTGACAGCGTGAGCCGTGAACCTGACGCAGTCCCATTGTTTTCTTCAGTACCATCAGTATAGTTCATGCACCTTTCATAGACGGAAAATTTTATCATGTTGCAGCAGTTTCCTTACAGATCAAATAAGACAGAATTACATCACTTTGTAGCACTTTATGATCAGCATTGTGTTGCCGTGTTACCCTAACATGTGCCTATCGCCTCCCTTCCTGCTGGAGGAGGGGGGAGGGCACCCACCACCATTACCATTGAATCAACCACCACCACCACCATCATTCATCCACCACCACCACACCCAACCACCATTACCACCACCACCACACCACAACTCGGCCACCACTACCACCATCACGCCATCCAAACACCACCACACCACTACACCACACCACCCAACTACCACCACCACCACTCAGCCACCGCGTCACCACCACCACAACCACCACTACCCAACCATCACCACTACTACCGCACCCATCCACCATTACCACCACCACCACCACAACTCAGCCACCACTACCACCATCACCCAACCACCACCACCACACTACCACCACCACCATCACGCCATCCAAACACCACCACCACACCACACCACCCAGCCCCCACCACCACCACCACCACCACTACGCAACCACCATCACGCCATCCAACCACCACCACCACCACCACATTACCCAACCACCACCACCACCACCACATTACCCAACCACCACCACCACCACAACCACACCACCCAACCACCACCTCCATCCACCACCACCACCATGCACCACCACCACCATCCACCACCACACCACCCAACCGCCACAACCACCACCATCCGCCACCAACACCACCACCACACCACCCAACCACCACCACCACACCACATCATCCATTCACCGCCACCACCACCACACCACATCATCCATTCACCATCACCACCACCACACCATATCAACCATTCACCGCCACCACCACCACCACCTGCATCCTGAGCTTTTCATTAACGTAATTCATAGCAGTTGTTCAGTGTGTGTGTGTGTGTGTGTGTGTATGTGTGACAGACAGACAGACAGACAGACAGAGGAGGGGGGAGGGAGGGAGAGAGATGAAGACAAAAAAATAATTGTCACCGGATTGCGAGGGTTAAGGGTGGTATTCTGAGAGGCTGGATATTTGGTATCTGCTCTTAAATAGCGATGTATTTTGAACATTACACGTCAGTATTATTTTGCATGTTATTGACGAAAACCATGTCGGTATTAAAACAATACAAATGGCATACAGGAGAATGTTAATGTGTAATGTACGGGATAAATCGCTTAGGAAAAGGTGCTACGAAGCCTGCCAGTGGATGCCAGTGTAAGGTAGCTCTATGATACCGCTGATAAGGCTCATATCCCAGAGATATGCGAAGGCGGCATACAGACGAGGCATAAAAATGGATTAACACAAAAGGAAGAGGCTGTCGGGCGGCGCCAAGTTTTGAAAAGATTAGCCTTATTGTGGGAGATTTCGTAGTACCATTTCCTCGGTAATTAATTTTGCATATTACACATCATTATTGATTTGCATGTAATCTATCACTTTTAAAATCGACGAAGATTCCTTTTATAACAAACTGAAGGATTTATGGTATATGCGAAAAGTAATCGCCGAGGAAGAGACACTTCGGAATCTCCAACGGCCCTCATGAGAGATTACGGCTGAAGCTTTAATGTCGGCACAACAGCAGGTCAGAGTAACATAGAAGAGAATATAAACGAGTATGATGCAAAGTAAATCATTGAAGAAGAAGTGTTACGGAATGATGAGAGTTAGTTGAAAATTAATCCGTAATATCGCTGGAACGGTGGTCTTCGCACCACTTTTTCCTTAGCGATTTATTTGCAAATTAGGCCCCTCTGTTATCTTGTATGATATTTATACTTTGCTAATACCGTCATAGTTTGCATCAATCGCACACAAGAGGATATTAAGGTTGAGTGTTGCAAAATAGTTCGCCGAGAAAGAAATGTTACGAAATCTCCTATATGTGAGATTACGGCTTAAATTTAAATCTCGGCACAGTTGCCTCAGTAACACACAATAGAATATTAAGGTGTAATGTGCACAATAATAATAATAATAATAATAATAATATGTAATGTACACAGTAAATCTCGGCACAGTTGCCTCAGTAACCTACAATAGAATATTAAGGCGTAATGTGCACAATAAATCGCTGAGGAAGAGGTCTTACGAAGCCTGCCAAGTCGGGGTTGAAAATTAAGCCGTTATCTCGTTGAAATGGAAGGAGTTTTAGCATCTTTTCCTGAACAGTTTATTTGGCATATTACACCTTCCTCTCCTCTTGGACGTTATTTATATTTTTTTAATATAGTCGTAGTTTCTATTAACACCATATTAGAGGATATTTAGGTGTAGCAGAGAAAATAAATCGCCGAGGAAGGGATATTACGAAGCCTCCAACAGGTGTCCGAGATAACGGTTGCATTTCGAGTTGGTGATGTTGTTGTTTTATGTTGTGTAAATACCTGACGTTATGTACGTCATTGTTTGAATGTTTTTAAAGTTTTTAAGCTGCCTAAATCACTATATATATGAATGTAATGCAGCTGCGCTGATGCGTGAGATTTTACGTTGTGTGTGTGTGTGTGTGTGTGTGTGTGTGTGTGTGTGTGTGTGTGTGTGTACTTAGTTTTCATGGGTAATATGGTCGTAGGGAAAAAGTATCAAGTCGGGGAAAAATATTAGCCGAGGGGAAAATACCTTAGGCGGGGAAAAGGCTGGGTTAAGGGAAATTAATCGTAGGAAAGAAGGATCTAAGGGGGAAAAATTATCGGTTAGGGAAAAATAAAGCTTATAAAAAAAAGATCCTGGTGAAAAAAATATTTAGGGGAAAAAATTAGTGTAGGAAAAACTACGGTATTAGTGATGGAAAATGACCTTGAAGGGAAAACAATATAGTTACTGATGGAAACTAAAAGGTGTGAGTGAGAGAGAGAGAGAGAGAGAATCTGTATATATATTTCATTCATCTCTGCACTACACGGCTTTATTTACATTAACCGAGAGGAGAGAGAGAGAGATCCTAGCGGTGATGTTAATGAAGGCTATAATAACCCTTTCAGTTCGAGAAGCCTATCTAGAAAAGCACGTCTGAAAATAACTAAGTTAAAACAAAATAAGTCGCCATGTGGAAGGGGTTAAGGATGATTTGATTTAGGAAGGGAGGATGGGGTCATTTTCCTGCTTGCTCTCTTTTCTCTCTCCTTCCTCTTTCTCCTTCCTACATCCTCTCGTCGTCTTCCCTCCTCCTTTCGTCTCCTTCATCCAGTCGTCTTCTCTTTTCTTTCCTCTCTTCTTCCTCTCTTCTTTCATTTTCCCCTTTTCTCTTTTTCCTCTTTCCTCTTTCGCTTCCTCCACCCTCTTTCTCTCCCTCCTCCCACTTTCTCTCCCTCCTCCCTCTTTCTCTCCCTCCTCCCTCTATTCGTCCTCACCCTCCACCCAAACTTTTCATTCAGTTTGCTTTGAGTTGATAACATCCACCTTGAGAGTCCGCCGCCTGCCCTGCCCTGCCCTGCCCTGCCTTGCCTTAACCTACACTGCCTTCCTGTACCAGATCTCACCCTGCTCTGCCTTACCATATCATCATCACCATCATCATCATCACCACCGAGCGAATAATTCTTTTCTTTTCGTACGATATGAACTGAGCGAGATTCCGTTGGGATGGAGAGAGTGGAAGGACAGAGGAGGAGGAGGAGGAGGAATGATAGTTTGAGAATAAAGGGGATGAGAATGGAGGTGGAAGAGGAGGAGAGATAAGACGATGAGGAGGAGGAAGAGGAGCAAGAGGAAGAAGATTAGAAGCAATGAGTGAAGTGCAGGGTGTAGAAGAAAGAGAATATGGAAGAGAGGAGGTACAAGAGAAGGGGAAGGAAGGGAAGATGGAAGAATCAGAGTTAACGAAGAGGAATGGGAAGAAAGAGAAACAGAGGAGGCAGAAGAGAAGAAAAAGATCGAGGAGGAGGAGAGGAATAAAAAGGAGTAGGAATAGGAAGAGGAAAAGAAAGTGAAAATGAAAGAGGAGGGAACGAGAGAGAGTATAAGTTACAAATTGTGACTATACTGTAGTGTGGAAAGGAGGAGGGGGTGATGCTTCAGGAGAGAGAGGGGGGGGTGGAGGGAGAGAGAGCGAGAGAGAGAGAGAGAGAGAATAACTGTCACCGGATTGCGCGGGTTAAGAGAGGCTGGATATTTGGTATCTGCTCTTACTTAGCGATGTATTTTGCACATTACACATCAGTATTATTTTGCATGTTATTAACGAAAACCATGTCGGTATTAAAACGATACAAATGGCATACAGGAGAATGTTAATGTGTAATGTACGGGATAAATCGCTTAGGAAAAGGTGCTACGAAGCCTGCCAGTGGATGCAAGTGTAAGGTAGCTCTATGATACCGCTGATAAGGCTCATATCCCAGAGATATGCGATGGCGGCATACAGACGAAGCATAAAAATGAATTAACACAAAAGGAAGAGGCTGTCGGGCGGCGCCAAGTTTTAAAAATAGCGCCTTAATGTGGGAGATTTCGTAACACCACTTCCTCGGTAATTAATTTTGCATATTACAAATCATTATTGATTTTCATGTATTTTTTCACTTTTAAAATCGACCTAGATTCCATTTATAACAAACTGAAGGATTTTTATGATACATTCGCGAAGTAATCGCCGAGGAAGAGACACTGCGGAATCTCGAAGGGCCTTTGTGAGAGATTTCGCCTTAAGTTTAATTTCGGCACAACTGCAAGTCAGATTAACATAGAAGTGAATATAAACGAGTTTGATGCAAAATAAATCATTGAAGATGAAGTGTTACGGAATGATCAGAGTTAGTTGAAAATTATCCGTAATAACGCTGGAATGGTGGCCTTCACACCACTTCTTCCTAAGCGATTAATATTCAAATTAGGTCTTTCTGTTTCCTTGTATGATATTCATACTTTGCTAATACCGCCATAGTTTGCATCGATCTCACACAAGAGGATGTTAAGGTTGTGTGTGCAAAATAGTTCGCCGAGAAAGAAATGTTACAAAATCTCCATGGCCTGTAAGAAATTCCGGCGGAAATTTTAATATCGGCAGAGTCGCATCAAGAACAACCAATAGAATATTAAGGTGTAATGTGCACAGTAAATCGCAGAGGAATAGGTCTTATGAAGCCTCCCAAGTCGGAGTTGAAAATTAAGCCCTTATCTCGGGTATGGCTACAATTTTTTGAAAATCACCGTCTGCCGTTCCTGCGAGTTCATGATATGGTTCAATTGTTTACAGTTGTAGGTGTTGCGAGATTGCACAGAGCAGTGGTGTTCCAACCCTCCCCCCGAACCCGGCATCCCTGTGTTGCATGTCATGTTAGACTTTTAATGGAATTTGTTTGGAGGTATGGAGATACAGGCTTCATTGGTGATATCAAACTACGTACTTGAGTCTGTTCAACGTAGGTGAACGATACGTATCTGTTATGAAGCATTTACCCTATCATGCAAGACTTTCAGCCATGGATTTCTTTTCTGTTCATGGAAGGTTATTGCGTGCTGATCTTGTGGAATGCTCGAAGATAATGCATGGCCAGACATCCGTTGCTGTCCGTAGATTGTTCCGGTTTTCTCTAGTTGTGGGAACTCCTGGTCATGTATATAAGTTAGCACATACTCACTGTTCCCTTGACTCTCATAAGCGTTTTTTCTGTGTTTGTATTATGGACCTTTGGAACTCCTTACCTTCCTTGGTTTTTGAGCTACAAGAAATTGGACTTTTCAAATTGGCCTTCATGCAAGCCCTAGGCTGTAAGTTATTTGAATACCATGACTGACGGAGAGCAAGAGACTAGCAAGGAGAGTGTATTTGAGTGAGATGGAGGGGGGGGGGGAAGGGGGAGGCCAAGGATGCTGTTGCAGCAAATATTAGGCTTTTATATTCAGCTGATAGGCAATATAAGAACCTGAAAGCATTAAAACTGTAGCTACGGTTCAGTCCCAAAAACTGAGTTTCTGATTTCCACAATTTTCCAAAAGCCTCTTGATGCCAACTGTTTTTGATTTAGCGAATTTCACTGTACCGTCACCATTACATTAACTCCTGTGTGGTGCCTGTTCCTTAAGCTTTATTTTTTGTCTTGCTCAGGGCAATGAAGAGGACATTAGCATCATAAGAAGATGGTGGGCGTCAGGATGGTGGTGTAGCCTATGTGGCAACACAGTCTCAGCTGGCAGTGGAGGCAGCCCCAGCACTGGTTCTTTCCCAAGCTTTGCCACTGATGCCTCTCCCAGGCACACCCAGGCTGCCCTCCAACACACCCAGGCCATCCTTGGACACCCAGGGCACACCAGGGATCAGTACTCAGCTTAAATATATCAAGCCACTCAGCACCCTCTCATCCTAAACTCCAGGTCTGTGAGGTCAGTAGGCTTAGTTCTGTATATTCAGTTTTCATCATAGATGCCGGGTAGTGTAGTGGTTATAACATCCCAGTTGGACTCTCAGAGGATCCATACGTTTAGTTGTATGGGCAGCACAGTCAGGCCTCGCTGTACGTTTGTTTGCAATGTGGCTGGAGGTTTTTCAGTCACATAATGTCATCAAGAGAAGTAAGCATCTCATCGTCTCTTAAATATAGTTGAGAATAATAGCCAGGCCAAGGGTCCTTACATCTTGAAGAGAATAATTAGGCTACCCACAGACTCACAGAAGAACC
Source organism: Coenobita brevimanus (assembly GCF_032717465.1). Classification (NCBI taxonomy): domain Eukaryota; kingdom Metazoa; phylum Arthropoda; class Malacostraca; order Decapoda; family Coenobitidae; genus Coenobita; species Coenobita brevimanus. The sequence continues at coordinate 40,750,285 of NC_137019.1, forward strand.
ATTTGTTTAGTTTTATGGTCAGTACAGTCAGGCCTGTCTGTACAATTGTTGGCTGTGTATAGTCCTGTGCTGCTTAATGTCCCTTTGCACAACATCCATTTGCTTTAACGTTAGGGGACCCATAGGAATATAATAGAAATAAAAAAAAACACATCCGAAGAACAGGACGTAGGGAGCATATGTGGGTACAGAGCAGTGTTGGTGCATCACTGATGGCCAGCCAGCATGCCAAAAGAAAGCCATTACACTGCCAGCTGTATGATATACAGTACATGTATAACCTATACAGATACACTGTAATACTGTTCATATGTCTTAATATTTTCCTTTTTTCCCTACTTAGGCTACATAAAAGCATTAAAAGTACAGTATACCAAAAAACAGTAAAAAGTTTACTAACCAGCAGTAAACACTTTACTGTAGCTATAACAATACAAGACCAGCCACAGGCAGCCGTGTCCAATCGCATGTTTACCGCCGCTTTCAAGTGTTCTTGCATATCCAGGCATCAGTTTTACATTACATAATGTATTATTGTCTGCGGTACTTGAAAAGTAATATACAGTACCTTATATACCATAACCTGCACATATACTTCAATATACAGTATACAGTGCATAAGTTACGGTGGTTGCTTGGTATCCAGATCACTTAACGTCCTGTTTTTCATCAAGTATTGTGGACGCTAAGTGGTGGATGGCTGAATTAGGAAGCTCCTCCACTGACAAGAATACAGACACAGCCATGAACTTGGCTGAAGGAGGTTGGAAATCTTGACAGGTTAAAACAAGCCTGCAGTAATATAACATTGGATAACATAATACAACACTGCCTACGGGTGCTGAAGAGTAGGTAACGTGTCAGGCTGAGGGATGTTACTCGTACTGTGTTCTGTCTATCTCTCTGTTGCCAGTCACCTTAATCCTGTGACGGGTGACCACAAACAGATCGCCTCTGTGTCATCCTGTCCCCTGCCATTTCACTACCCTCCCCCCAGCCCACATCCCCCTCTCTCATATACCTCTCCACTCCATCTCCTCCTCGGCCTCCCCTTCCCCAACCTCCCCACCATGCTGTGTGTGTGGATAGAGATGATTTGGAAGTGTTGCATGAGTAGTGGCATGGAAGGCATTAGGGTTGTTTTGTAGTTGCAGTATGTTTATATGGATTAGCATCTTCATAATATGGTTTTTGTCTGGCTGCATTTTACATATAAATCCATTTGACATAATGTCTTGACAAACCCAACCCTTACTTAAGTATGATACCATGGCCTGTAGTTTTGTCACTTAGTCTCCCAAACACCTCTTCCTAAGTGATTTATTTTACTTATTTCTCCTTGCTTTCTTCTGCCATATTTAAATCATCCTCATATCACCATACTCTCCATAAATAGTGTAAAAAATTACATTAACCAGCCATATCCAAAAACAAATCACTAAGGGAGAGGTGTTGAGGAGCCTATATGTACAGTGTAATATTGTGTTGACAGATGGAGTGGCCAGCTGGCTATGGCCTGCCTTGTGGCTGAACTGACAGTGTGGTTCAACTTGGCTGCCCCACCACACACTACCATCACCACAAAAATGGACTCTACCAGGTTAGAGCCGTAACACCAACCATGCATTGATTAAGTCTATATTGTGAGTGGTATAGGAACCTTCATATTGCCTATTCCTCAGTTATTTATCTGGCATATTGTACTGGAGGATGACATCTGGGTGCGGAAATTGAGAAGTGGTGAATGTTGGGGGTTGGGTTGCGAGAGGCAGACCAAAGAAGACCTATGAGGTCGTAGAGTGTGACCTGAGGGATAAGGAACTGGATAGAGAGGCTGCCAGAGATCAAGCAGTGTGGAGAGCCGCCATTAGGTGACCAAGACCAACACAAGGAACATGTTGGAGCCTTTCTAAACGATATGATACAAATGATACAAAGATGAACAGAGGAAGGAAATTTTTTTTTAGAAAATTCCCTACACCAGATTACAGGTGTCATCCATTCATAAAAAATCTGTAACAGTTAGAGATGCTAGTATTGTAGGAGTGAATGATAGATAGAATATTGTAGAGGTGGATGATAGACAGATTAATATTTTATAGGAGTGGATGATATATAGACAATAGTATATACAGGGGCAGATGATAGATAAATAGGTAGCTCAGTAATATAGAATGTAATCGTTCAGACTGAACTGGAATATACTGAGCCTGGCCTGCCCATCCATCAACGTGTGGATGGACCCAAGAGACTGGCTGACAGTGGCTGACATGCGGTTCCTTCACACCTCAGAGACACAGTGCTTGGGGGTCATGGCGGCCTGGATTTATCAGGCACCCACATCAGCTCATATCTCTGATTGGGGTAAAGGTAATCTTGTTTTAATGCATCAGAAATTCAGTTCTTACATCTATCAGCCCAACAGAATCTTCCACAGGAGTACCCTCTAATTTTTAGCAACATCCAGCTCAATCCTGCATCATCTTTAAACATACATGGGGTTTCATTCTCTCGGAATTTATCTTGGAAAGACTATATTACCTGTTGTAAAATCTGCTTCCAAGAGATTAGGTGTGCTAAGCCAACTTGCACCTTCTTTACCCCTGCACAGTTGTTAAGTTTATCCACGGGTTTTATTCACCCCTGTGTAGGGTACAACTCTCAGCTGTGCGTAGGCTCCCCACATACAGCTCTTCTCAACAAGGTGGAGTCAAAGGGTTTTATTTTCTGTGTAGAGTACAACTCTTAGCTGTGGGGAGGCTCCCCACATACAACTCTTCTCAGCAGGGTGGAGTCAAAGGCTTTTTGTCTTATTATCTCTCCTCCTCTTACTGGCTTCCTTCAGCCTTTCTCTCTTTGCCGCCATGTTGCATCTTTATCTCTTTTCTGTCCCTGCTTCAATGGTCACTGCTCCTCTGAACTGTCTGCTTGCATCCCTCCACCATTACAGCGGGCACGTGGAACCCTTCTAGCAACAAACTCTCATCCTTTTTCTGTCCAACTCTCTAATGCAAGAGTTAACCATTACTCCCAGTCCTTCATGTATGCAACAGGTCAACTCTGGGACTGCCATTTCCTGTCAGTACTTCCTGCGGCTTATGATCTCCAGTCTTTCACGCACAGTGTGTCCAGGCATCTCAGAATGTACCATACAGATCTAGAATTTAGCTGTCTGTTGTCTTGTGTTTGTTTTTTCTTGGAGGGAGCAGTTTGTGAGCTCCTGGCCTTTGGTTCCTTCTTCCTTGCATTAAAAAAAAAAAAAAAAAAAAAAAAAAAAAACGCTACCTCCAGTGCATCAGGAGGCTTACATTAACCGTTCTTTGGAGCTGTGGTCAGTTTGTCTTCTGTATTTCTAACCCTCTCATGCTTAGGACAAGTCTAGGATTCTGATCACCTGATGTCTAATGATTTTATTCTGTTGAGTATAGAAGATTGGTCAGTATTCCCGTCGGTTAAGGAAGCTCCTAACACCTCTTCCTAAGTGATTCATTTTGCCTGTTACATCTTACAGCATGGAGAGCTGCCATTAGGTGACCAAGGCCGACACATGCAAGCATGTTGGAGCCTTTAAAAACGAAACGAAAATGAAATGATCTTACAGTCCTCTTCTGTATTAAATTCTTTCAGTATTACCATACTGTGCATAGCCTAAAGCTTTCTAACATCTCTTCCTAAGCAGTTCATTTTGTTTATTACACATTACTCTCCTCTTCTGTGGTGCATAAATTCTTCCAGTAGCTCTCACCATACTCAGCATCAAGCTACCTAACATTCATTCATTCATTCATTCATTCATTGCCAGACGCCATGTATCCCAAACGGGGTGGCCAAGGGCTTAGAGTTAATTGTTTTACAGGGAGGGGCACTAATCCTCCACCAACCCCACTTAACACGTAGGGATGCCAACAGCATCTGGTGTTCCCAGGCGGTCACCCATCCAAGTACTAACCAGACCCAACGTTGCTTGGGTCTGGTTAGTACTTGGATGGGTGACCGCCTGGGAACACCAGATGCTGTTGGCATAACGTTCTCCGTACGTGTTAAGTGGGGTTGGTGGAGTGAACTTCACTGTTACAAAAATCCCTTCATTACCACCATACTCTATAAATAACCCACAAAAGGATATCAACCAGCTATATCCCAAAATAAATCGCTAAGGCAGAGGAGCTGGGGAGCTTCCATAACTAAAAAAAGTAATACGAACCTGGGGTGTGAGGAATTAGTTGGAGAAGAACAGGGAGGCTTTAGGAAGGGAAGAGGTTGTGTAGATCAGATATTCATTCTTAGATCTTTAGTGGAAAAGTTTCTAGAGAAGGGAAAGAAGTTGTATGCGGCTTTCATGGATTTGGAGAAAGCATATGACAGGGTGGATAGACAAGGATTGTGGAAAGTGTTAAGAATATATGGAGTAGATGGGAAGTTGTTGAATGCTGTGAAGAGTATGTACGATGGTGCGAAGGCTGCAGTGCGTGTGGATAGTGAACTAAGTGAATTTTTCTGTTTGAAGGTTGGATTGAAACAGGGATGTGTCATGTCTCCATGGTTGTTCAATCTGTACATGGATGGTGTTATAAAAGAGGTACAAGGTAGGACAGTGGATGTTGTTGTCGGTTTGTTAAGTAAGATTCAAACCCTTTACCTCTTATCCCATAATGTTGAAAGAGGAGGATATGGCGATCAGCTGTATCAAAAGCTTTTGATAAATCAGGAAATATGGCCATAGTAAAGTCTTTGTCATCCATTGCATTTATAATATCATCAGTAAGTGTCAGAAGTGCTGTCTCAGTTCTGTTCTTACGAAAACCAAATTGGGAGTTACAAATGATGGTATTGTAAGTACAAAATTCATCAGGTTTATTATAAACTAATTTCTCTAATATTTTGCTCAGTGCTGGCAAAACTGACACCGGCTGATAGTTACTCATTAATTTTGTATCACCTGATTTGTAAATGGGGATAACTTTGACAATTTTTAGCCTTTATGGGAAGGTTCCTGATAGTAGAGTTACATAGATGCAGAATGATAGGAGTAATAATCAAGGCAGCTTCCTCGATAATGCTCTTAGGGATATCATCATACCCTGGTGCTGGAATTTTAAACTGCTGGATGATATTAAGAATTTCACCTTATGAAACAGGAGGGAGTGTTAGATCATTTGTGTTTCTGTTTCCAAGATACATGTAAAAGTTGGTGGGTGGTGCTGTGATTGTTTGTGCCATATCTTTCCCTATATTTATAAAATAATTGTAAATGGTCCCTGAGTAACAGGAAATTATTTGGCTTGTCACTCAGTGTAAAGCTACATCAAGTGGAAGGAAGGGCACTAAATAGTGGTGGCACAGATGAGAGAAATAGGAAGAGACGAGGACAGACACAGAAAAAGAATGGTAGACATTAGGGAAGAAGTAGGCAGCACTGCATCAAATGAGTGGATGATGGGCACCCCCACCTACTACCGTGTTTAGCATAATGTAACAAAATAGCAGCAGAGTTACATGGTGTACAAAATGAACTATATTTATCATTATGTATCAGATGACATGTATGCAGTGTTGGTTGTGTGTTTGTGTTTGGATGTAGGTATTTGTATATGATTTGCCGTGTGGTTGCATTGACAAGCCCACCACAACATACTGGCAGGGCCTGGCTGGTGCTGGCCTCAGGTTGGCTGGGTCAAGTAATAACCAGGCCTTTGATGTACTATGGAAGTACACCACTATGTTCACAGACTTCACTAAGAGGTAAATTTCAGTGGGATGAGATGGAGTGGAGAGGTATATGAGAGAGGGGTGTGTGAACTGGGAGCAAGGCAGTGAAATGGTGGGGAACAGGGTGACATGGAGGCGATTTGTTTGTGGCCACCTGTTACGAGATTGAGGTGTCAGGCAATAGATAGATATGTGGATTTATTTAATTTAGCTGTGTAGCTTTAGATGATGAGTTTTCTTGTGAGTAGTAGCAGTAGTTCTAGCCCCAGGTTCTTCTGAAATGTGAACCCAATGGACTGCAGACTGTAGTTCCCTTTCTACAGTCCACCATCCTCATTTTGAGAGGATAAGGAAGTAGTTGAAGGACGATTCTATAACCAGGCCTTTGTGCCACCCAGATCACATGAAGGCATCCTTCTTTAGTGCCTTCCTTGTGTATTAGCTTGAGTAATTATATGTGTTAGCTGACTGAGCCCCCTCCACAAATACTCATCATTATTCTCTTCACAAGTCCATCCATCCATCACAAGTCATTTTTTATTATTAATGAGTGAGAAAGGATGACATAGACCAGCTAACAGATATATCATTTTCTCAGGAGTGTTACTGAGCTGGCAGGACAACCAACTTTGTAAACCTGTCTCAACACATCCCTACTGGCAGTGTCCCTGGTGATGGCTGGTACTGTCCCTGCCTGAACACATCCCTACTGGCACTGTCCCTGGTGATGGCTGGTGCGGGTGATCTGGATGTTGTGCCTGTCATCCGATGTCTTCGGTCAGGCAGTGGTCCTGCTACTTCTGCTGTTGGGTTAGTGTTACTAATGTAATGAGTTGTGTGGCCTTAACCCCCTTGATCTTGTGGATATGTTGGCTACAGCTAGATAATTTTATTCATGTTAGGAGAGATGGCCAAAGAGCAGCAATCTGGTAATCAGGGCTGACTAATGCAAGAATGGAATATTTGAAAATATAAGTAAAATTTGTATATGTAGTTGGCATTACTAGTGGATTGGGGCCAGAAGATGTGAAATCTTGAAAGAAATGATGCATAATCCAATTTGGGTGCACTCAGTTAATTGATTAGAGGATAGAGCCTTGTTTAGGTATACAATATTTTGGCTAGCACATAGAGCCTTGTTTAGATATACAGTATTTTGGCTAGCACATAGAGCCTTGTGTAGATATTACTATTTTGGCTGCCACTAAACTTAACCCTGACAGTCAAAGGGTCAACTTGCAAACCCATTCTTCTCTTCCTTTCAGGTGCGGCTGCCACCTGGTAATTCACATGGCCCTGGGGTTGCTGTTCCATGGTGGTGGGAGGTTCAGCCTGGCCACCACCAACATGGCCATGGCTTCCCTCCTCATGGCCTTCCTCCCCAAGTTGGCCACACACTCCAGCAACTGCTGCCACCTCCAGGTCACACCATTGACTTTGTTACATATTTCAAAGGCTTGATTGATGTGTGAAATAATGGGCAGTGTTGTGGATGGCATTGTTAGCACCTCATCGTTAGCAGTTTGTTCCATACTCCATATTAACACAGGTGCTGTATAGGGATGCCTTTGTGTGGTGGTACTAATATAACTGGTCTGTTCAACTGCCTGGTTATGCAAACTTCCCTCACCTCCCTCCCTGTTTACCAAAGGAGGATGGTGGACTACTGAAGAAGGGGTACTTTAGCCTGCAGTCCACAGGGTTTATATTTCAGATGAAATTGGGGCTGCCACTACACTGCCTTAACATTCTCATTTATGATAAATTATATTGACGCAGTTGTATCAGTAACACAAAGATATTGAGGTGAGGTGTAATATGCATAAGCCATCCATCCATCATCCAATCCTGTGTTGCCCCATGAGGAGCATAGGAGCCTGGGGCTAGGCAAGTTGTTCTTGACATTAAAGATGAGTGACCAGCTTCACGCATCCGTGAGCGGCATTATGTGAGCAATAAACCCCAACCATCCCTTAGATATAAACCTACCTAGGCTCAATCCGATTGGAGCACCTTAATTACCCACTAAACCACCAGGCACCATAGTTTGGTTATATGGTTACTCCCCAGTGTAGTAAATGGTTTCCTGGTGTACAGGAAACCATTTGGCTTGTCACTCAGTGTAGAGTCACCCATAAGCAGAAGAAAGAGGAAAGAATGAAGGAAAGAAAGGCAGAAGAGGGAGTATGCAGAAGCAGTCTCAGATTTTTCTTTCAACATTGTCCAACTACTGTTCTGAAGCAGTTAGCTGGTTTTGGCATATGAGTGTGCTTTTAGTCCATTGAAAACATTACCTGTACCCTGCCCCACCTTTATGTATGTGTGGATGCCTATGTCTGTGAGGTTTAGTCAGGACTCAGTGGGCTAGAATAGTGCGTGAATGAATGTTTGTGTTTCATTTACTTGGCCAGACACTTTATTTATTCATTTATTTTTTACTCATCCCTTACAGGAATGGGAAAGAGGTATAAATGATGATGGTGATTCTTCTGTGTTCTCTGTGTGTGTTGGCCGCTGAGCCTTGACTGGTCATACTGGTAGATGTTGACGCAGGTCACCTCTGTCAGGTCAAGGTGATGGTTGGGTAAGTCACACCATCATGTCACTTACAATATTCCCTCTTTCCATGTTTCTAAATCCCTCATTACCTGTTGTACTTTTCTTTTTCCATAATTCTGAATCCTATCTTGCCCCCATTTGCAGTTTTCCATATTTCTGGACCCTACCTAACCCTCATTTACTATTTTCCATATTTCTGGACCCTACCTTACCCCCATTTGCTATTTTCCATGTTTCAGGACCCTACGGTACCCCTGTTTGCTATTTTCCCTATTTCTGGACCCTGCCTTACCCCCTTGCATATTCAGTCTATACAGTTCCTCATCTATTTCCTATCCTTATGTGAAAATCTCGTATGTACTTTTATGCAAACTTTATTAATAATCTTGAAGTTCATTCATGGTAATAATCTTGGTGTTCATTCATATTTTTTTTTCCTAATGTGAATATCTCGTATGTACAGTAATCCCTCCACTATCTGACGTATTAGAGCCAAAGGCACGTCCGGAAAGTGGTCCTGTCCGGATAGTGGGCACCAGCCTCCTGGACTGGTACTTATGGACCCTAACCCAGCCTAACTTTGAAAGTCACCTAAATAACTCCCTACCGGACATGCACAGCACCTATTTAAACCTAGTTAAGACCCTATTCACACCAATAATGGACATAAAGCTTAAAATAAATGAAAAAGGAACCAAAGAATGAGGAATTACAAGTGACTGTACCTCAGCCAGGGTACTTACATCACGTTTGTGACTGCCTTTCTAAGATTTTGGCAGTGGTGAAAATGCTCTTGAAGCACATACAGTAATCCAGTGTTGTGCTGCACTTAATTCTTTGCACTGTGAGTTATAATTGTTTAACACTGCACATTGTTCTTAACTGCACCACTGCAGTTCTAACCGCCAGTTTAAACTGCCAATTTGCACTCCACAGTTGATGCTTTGCACTCTAAGTTCAAAATTCTTAACACTGCACAACACTGTAAATTCCTATGTGGTCTAGAGGCGAGGTATGGCAGTATATTCACTGTTTATTCACAAAAAACGAGCACATGTGGCTTCCAGTGCGATAAGCATCTATTCACTATCGAAGTTAGGGAGTGTTCATGTCAGAGAAACAGAGTTGCCAGATCACAACGACCACATTACCAATCTCCTCAACTATCCTTACCAAATTTAACTTTTCATTACCAAATTCATAAATCTATCTATCTATCTATTGCCAGACGCCTCAATCCCGTTTGGGGTGGCCACAAACAAATCGCCTCCAAGTCGCCCTGTCCCCCGCCATTTCACTGCCCTGCTCCCAACTCACACCCCCCTCTCTCATATACCTCTCCACCCCATCCCTCCATCTCATCCTCGGCCTCCCCCTCCCTCTTCCCCCCTCAACCTCACTCACATACACTCTCTTCGTCAGTCTTTCACCCTCCATCCTCTCCACATGGCCAAACCACCTCAGTGTGCTCCTCATAACGCTTCCTATCACATCCACATCAACACCACATCCACACCACAACGCTCCTTTATATTCATAAAGCTGGCATTTATTCTTCACTAATTATATATACAAGTGGAAATACATGTAATCACTCTACTTATAACTAACACCATGTTGATTATTTTCACGCTATGTAGGGTAGCAGATTAATCAGAGAGAGCAAACAATCCACCATCTCCATCCTGTGTATCCTCATACATGTGAAAAATCCATTTGGTAATGCATTATTCTGATTCATTACCAAACGAATTTTTCATTACCAAATTGGCCCACATATGGTATTGAAAAATACCAAATGGCAACCTGACAGGGGAGGGGGGAGGAAGGAAGGGGTGAAGGGACCATGGTGTAAGGAACTGTTTGATGCCGCGCGGCAATTTCAAATTATGGGTGGGAAAAAAAAATCGGATTTGGGGGGGATTTTTTTCTTTTTTTGGCCATTTTTCGGTCCCGATGGTCCAGGCCCACAATGTCCGGTTAGTGGGGATGTCCGGAAAGTACAGGGATTACTGTACTTGTATGCATCGCTTTAACACTTTCATTGACACTTCAGTTTAGTTATTTAACTTAATGGCTGAATAAGAGTTGGGATGAATTGATGTAGTTATTTATTTATATGTCATACACTATATCTTTCCCAACACTTCCACAGCTGTGTACTGAGGTCAGTGGCTGCTCTGCTCAGCTGGTGCATGCACTAGTTGGTGGAACATCACCCTCATTGTCAGCAGCATCAACCAATACGTCATCCTGGTCATCAACCAAACCATCTTCAGCATCATCCAGGTCACTGGGGTCATCTGAAGGCTGCAGCAATGAGAGGAGAGAAGAGGCCAATGAAAATGGGTTCACTGCAGCACTTATGACAATACCAGCACCTGTCTGTTGGAATGCCCCAGGCCGTACCCAACCCCCTGGCAGCACTACAGGTGATATTTATTATATTTTGTCAGTGTAATTATTATATTTTGTCGTTGTAATTATTATGTACAAGTACCTGTCTGTTGGAATGCCCCAGGCCGTACCCAACCCCCTGGCAGCACTACAGGTGATGTTTACTATATTTTGTTAGTGTAATTATTATATTTTGTCGTTGTAATTATTATGTACAAGTACCTGTCTGTTGGAATGCCCCAGGCCGTACCCAACCCCCTGGCAGCACTACAGGTGATGTTTACTATATTTTGTTAGTGTAATTATTATATTTTGTCGTTGTAATTATTATGTACAAGTACCTGTCTGTTGGAATGCCCCAGGCCGTACCCAACCCCCTGGCAGCACTACAGGTGATGTTTATTATATTTTGTTAGTGTAATTATTATGTACAAGTACCTGTCTGTTGGAATGCCCCAGGCCATACCCAGCCCCCTGGCAGCACTACAGGTGATATTTATTATATTTTGTTAGTGTAATGCACATCATGCACCAGCACCACACAACACATTTACTATATTCTGTAAGTGTAATGCACAAATCCTGCACCAGCACCACACAACACATGTAGTAGTGTCCTAAAGCACATCTGCAATGTGAACCCAGTGAACTGTGGGCTGCAGCTGCCCTCTTCAGTTCACCATCCACTTTTCTGGGGATAGGGAGGCAGCTGAGGAATGTTTGTCAAATCTGGCAGTGGAGCTGCCCAGTACACCACATGAAGGCATCCCTCTTTATATACTTTACTAAGCTTAAATTGTTTGTAAAACGGCGTGTGTACTACATCTGTCTTCACTCAATGTTAACAAACACTTCATATGGAAGTCATTTAGATGGAATATCAGAGTAACCAAAATTAAACCATTTCTTAGTAAACTTAGGGAGGTTTGTTCATGCTATTACTTGGGTAGGGACCATTATAAATACTTGCCAGTGTACAATATCACCTCAGACATTACAACAGTTGCGACAGAATTAAGATATCAAGTATCCTGGATTTTTGTAACATGTTAGGAATAGTTTTCTGTGAACTGGTGGGTTAATCAAGGGCATAAATTGCTAGCCATGTGGGGAGGGTGAAGAATGAGAGACTGGTTAGGACAGTGTGTGTGTGTGCATGAGGTGGAGGGGGAGACCAGGAGCAAGATGGGAGGATTAACTGGAAAAATAAATGAGAGAGGAGGATATGAGTTAAGGGGAGGGCAGCCAAAGGACAGGGCAATGTGGAAGCAGTTTGTTTTTGGTCATTCCATACAGGATTAAGGCTTCTGGCAATAGTAAGATAAATTATTCCTATGTATTGCCAGCAGCATTAATCCTTTATGGGTTACTTCACTTGTGTTTATAACTGCTGTTTGCAGTCAGTAGCCAGAGTCAGGAATTTGAGGATGTGGTTTCAATTCCAATAGCTTTTCCTGGGATCATTATGCAACCATTACAATAGGTAGCATTATTATATGTCATATGTTAATTTTGTTTGTGTGTTTTAGATATAACTAACCCTTCTTCTTGTATAAAACTGCCTCATATATAGCATAATAGGTGTATGTTGGTGGTGGTTATACACCCAGTCCCCATTTTTGCCCATAGGTTATGTACTCTTTCATGCGAGCAAATTTCCATAAACATAAGTACTCTTAACATCAGGAGCACTTTTGTATTAGGGTTTTGTTTGAGTAACCACAGTGTCATTTTGAGTAGTGCATGTGTGGATGGCAGAGAAAAAGTTGAGTGGCACCTTTAATACTTTACAAGTGTAGGTGTTACAGGATTTAAGAAATGCTAAAGGGAAGATGATTAACCAGGTTGTACTTATAAGGTGGAGCCATTATTTCATTGTTTGGTGGTATGTTAATAACTGGCATATGTCACTGGGTATGCTGTTTGATTGTTATACTCTCTCTTTCTGGTGGGGAGGTGGGGGGGGATCCTACCTCATCCTTTTCTCTGGTAGGATTTGGGGGAGAAATATTGGGATGCTTTGTATGAACCGGCAGTTCTAGTGGTGTGTCAGACCTCTCAAGTTTTTATATCTACCCAAGCAGAATCAGGTCGTCTGTATATAGCAGGATTATACAGTACTGAAAATCAATGTAATTGCAGAGGAGTTAAAGTGACTCGTTCTCCCACGAGGCATTCGGCAAGTATCAAATCTGAGCCAGTGAGCAGGATTGTTAGTGTGACAGGCAAAACTGATCAGCCGAGCCACCCACTTCCTCCACCCTGCCACCCCTCATCCCCTGGCCTGCCCATCATCCACTGTGGAGGGGCAGCAGCAACACACAAGGGCTCTAGTGTTGCCCAAACAAGCACTGTATCTTGGTAAATGCCTCCAGTCACTCACCAATACCTGGATGATGCAAGGTTAGTCATATCTGCCTGTGTTTGCTGTCATTTTATGCATTTACCTTTGTTTGTCTGTGTCCAGCTGTGTATTTATCACAAGGTAACGAAACTCCACTGATTTCTGGATGATGCATAGTTTGTCAGGTGGATTTATATTACTGACAAATCTGGCATGTAATTTTTGGCTTAGTTTTTATTTACTCTGAAAATAGAAAGTTATTCTGGAAAGAGGTGTGGAAATGTAGAAGTGAAAGCGGTAAGAAATGGGATGGTGTGAAGGATGCAGGTGGTAGATTATTAACCCATGGAGATGAAGTAAGGACCAGATGGAATGAATATTTTGAAAGCCTGATGAATGGGTATAGAGAGAGCAGAGCAGCTGTAAACATGATTGGTTTTGGGGGTGTGCAGAGAAGGAATGCAGTGCCAGGAGATGTGACACTCGCACAGGTGAAGAGTGCTGTGAAGCGGCTGAAAAATGGGAAAGCAGCTGGGGTTGATGAGGGGTATGCGGAGATGCTTAAATGTAGTGGAGAGAATGGAATGCAGTGCTTGTTGGGGATGTGTAAGAAGGCGTGGATGAGTGAAACTGTGCCTACAGAGTGGAAAAAGGCTGTGATTGTACCCCCGTACAAAAATAAAGATGAACGAAGTGAGTGCAAAAATTATCATGGCATAAGCTTACTGAGTGTGGTAGGAAAGGTATATGGAAGAATTATTATAGAGAAAGTAAGAGAGATATCGGAAGTCCTAGTGAGTGATGAACAAGGTGGCTTTAGGAGTGGTAGAGGATGTGTGGACCAAATATTTGCAGTGAGACAGATAGTAGAGAAGGCTTGTGAGAAGGACCATAAAGTGTTTATGGCATTCATGGATCTGGAAAAAGCATATGACAAAGTGGACAGAGAAGGATTGTGGAAAGTTTTCCGCATGTATGGTGTAGAGGGTAAGCTGTTAGGTGCTGTCAAGAGTTTTTATGATGGTAGTGAAGCATGTGTCAGGGTTAATGGGCGTCTAAGTGAATGGTTCACAGTCAGTGTGGGCATGTGACAAGGTTGTGTGATGTCCACATGGTTGTTCAATGTATATATGGATGGGGTGATGAGGAAAGTGAAAACATGAGTAATGGAGAGAGGGGTGGCATTGGTGATGGATGGAATATCTCAAATTTGTTGTATGCTGATGATGCAGTACTGCTTGCAAGTACCGGACAAGAGCTTGGTAGGCTAGTGCAGAGTTTTGCTGATGTATGTAAGCGTCATTCCTTGAGAGTAAATGTAGAAAAGAGTAAAGTGATGGTTATTGAGAGAAGGTGACTTCCTGTGCAATGTAACAGTGAATGGAGAGAGACTGGAATTGGTGAGAGTTCAAATACCTGGGTACAGTGATAGAAGAGAGAGGAAAATGTGCAAAAGAAGTTGAAAGTAGAGTGACAAGGAAGAAAAGTAGCTGATGCAATGAAGGCCTTGATAAGAAACAGAGGCTTGAGTGTTGCAGCTGCACGAGAATTACATGAAGGAGTGTTAGTGCCAACTTTAACATATGGATATGAGACTATGGTGTGGCATGAAAATGAAAAGTCAAGAGTAAGAGCAATGGAGATGGGACTGCTGAGGAATGTATGTGGAGTACGGAGGGTGGATAGGATATGAAATAATGTGATTCGTGAAAGATGTGGAGTGAGGAAGTCGGTGGACACCAGAATTGAAGAGAGTGTACTGAGATGGTATGGTCATGTGGAGAGAATGGATAACAATAGAGTGGTGAAGAAGGTATATCTGAGCGAATTTGAAGGAGGGAGGAGGCGAGGTAGGCCAAGGAGAAGGTGGAGAGATATGATGGATGAATGTGTGAGGAAGAGAGGTTTGGAAGTTGGTGAGGCTAGGGAACTGACAGGAGATCGAGCTGGCTGGATGAATTTTGTGAGAAGTGCATGATCAGGGATTTTTGGCACCCCTTTTTAAAGTGGCAGCGTCTGGATTGACTCTGTTGGATACGATATGTGAAGCTACAGAACGTGGTGAATGTTTTGAGCGTATCCGATAGAGCCAGGATTCCGGGGGCTTGAATGATGAGTGAACGGAAGCGTGGCCCATTGGATTGGACAATTTTGGGCTGTCTGGACATTGCTACTCCTCACCCAGCCCTTGGGTGGGAAAGAAGGTCCGGATGGTGATGCTTTATTATTATTGTTATTATTATATAATTGTGTTTTCTTTTATTATTATTGTTATTATTATATAATTGTTTTCTTAATTGGTTTATATATATATTTTTTATTCTTTACCTCCAGCCAAGATATCAAGGGATGTAACTGGAGGAGTTAAATATGGATTTCAGACACTTCATCACTAGAGGTTCATATAATGCTGAAGTAAATAATCTGGCAATAGTGAGTGTATAATTAAAGAAACTACTGAAGTTTAACCATTTGTGCTTTGGACCCATTAAACTTTTCAGTATGATGATGTATATTTAAAATTCATTCTTCTAACAGTTTTATTGAATTGTGACGAACCACATACAGCCAAGATGCAAGTCTATCTATCTATCTATTGCCAGACGCCATAATCCCTTACGGGGTGGCCATTTGACTCTGAGTTATTTGTTTTACAGGGAGGGGCACTAACCCTCCACCAACCCACTTGACACGTAAGGAGCACGTATGGTTTGGTTATATGGTTACCACCCAGCATTGTAAATGGTTTCTTTGCTTACAGGAAACCATTTGGCTTGTCACTCAATGTAAAGCCACCTGTAAAGGAAAGAAAAGGAATAAGAAGTGACAGGAAAGATGGGAGAAATAGGAAGAGAGGAGGGCAGGCACAGAAAAAGAATGATAAAGGCTAAGGAAGAAGTAGGCAGCACTACATCAAGTGAGTGGATGATGGTGAGAAATAGGAAGAGAGGAGGACAGGCACAGAAAAAGAATGATAAAGGCTAAGGAAGAAGTAGGCAGCACTACATCAAGTGAGTGGATGATGGTGAGAAATAGGAAGAGAGGAGGACAGGCACAGAAAAAGAATGATAAAGGCTAAGGAAGAAGTAGGCAGCACTACATCAAGTGAGTGGATGATGGTTGCCACCACCTACCAGTACTCTCTTAAAAAATACAGTAAATTTAAACTGTCTGTGGATAATGTTTTGTGATTTGGACCTAAACCTTTCAGTATGATACTGGTG
Source organism: Coenobita brevimanus (assembly GCF_032717465.1). Lineage (NCBI taxonomy): Eukaryota > Metazoa > Arthropoda > Malacostraca > Decapoda > Coenobitidae > Coenobita > Coenobita brevimanus. The sequence continues at coordinate 40,766,518 of NC_137019.1, forward strand.
TAATTTTTATTTATTTTTAACATTTCTCTTAACCAATTTATTGAACTGGGATGACTTCCTGTAGCCAAGACACTGATAGTACTCTCTTCAAAGTAAAATACAGTTAACGTTAATTGTCTGTGGATAATGAAAATAAATACTTTAAAGACCTCATACTGAAAGGGCCAGATATTTGGTAATATTTTATTGGTACCCACACAATGAAAAATTTTTATCGGCTGATCTTAGGATTGAAACTTCTTTACTGGTAACTTTTCCCTAAACAGCTTTCATTACTCTTCCTCCCTCAGTGCCAGCCTCTTCCTCCTCCTCCTCTCTTAATGCTAGCCCCTCCTTTCTCTCTCTCTCTTCCCCCAGTGTTAGTAATTTCCTTCTCATCCCTTTCTCTCTCAGTGCCTGTCCCTTTCTCCCCCCTCCCCCACCACCACCCTCTATCTTCACAGAGGCTTATCCACCCCCCCCCCCATCTCTCATTTGCAGCCTTCTCCTCATCCCCCTCCCTTCTCAGTGCACTTCCCTTACTCCTCATTGCCTCCTTTCTCAGTGCACTTTCCTTACACCTTGCTCCCTCCTCAGTCCCCTGTCCCTTACACCTAGATTCCTCCTTTCTCGATGCACTTCCCCTACACCTCCTTCTCCCTCCCTTCCTCTCACTTGTAACCCCCTATTCCTCCTTCCCTTCATTTCACAGTGCCCACCCCTTTCTGTCTCTCTCTCTCTCTGTCAGCTCCTTATTCCTCCTCCTTTCCGTCTCAATGCCAGTCCTTTCCTCTTCCTCTTCATCTCTGTGCCAGCCTCTTCCTTCTCCATTGTGTGTGTGTGCCAGCTCAGTACTCCTCCTCCTTTCCTTCTATCACATTGCCAACCCCTTCTTCCTCCATTCTCCTCTCTCAGTGCCAGCTCCCCCCCCCCCCCATCTTTTCTCATAATGCCAGCCTCTTCCTCCACATCCATTTCATTCTCATCTCTCTCAGTTCCAGCCTCCTCCTCCTCCGTCACTGCCAACACTTCCCTTATTCAAGAAAGAGCAGTTGGTCACTTGCCTTGTAATCCCGCCTGGACTAAGGTGTGTAGACCCAGGTATGTGTGCTCCTGATGGGGCTCTGAAGGGTTGTATAATGGTTGGAGGAGTGGTTTTTAACAATTTATTATTATTTTTAACCAGTTTTGTTCTGATCCCATTCACAAGGTGCAAGGACAAGTGATTAGCTACGATAAGGGTGAGACAGACTGCCAGTTGACACCTAAGTGTGCCTTCATACTCACCCTTCTTGATGGCCAAGGTAATTATTGTATTGAAGGTTACAGTTGTTTTTATTTTGCGTAAAATATATTTTATGTCCACTTGGTTAAAACTTATCTTATTCCTTCTTTATCATTTGTCTAGTTTGTGAAAAGTGAAACATTGGTTGTAATGGTGGTTGTATTTATCATTAAAAAATTATACTATAATAGTGGAAGGTGGGGGTGCAGTCACCCTCTCTCCCTTCCCCCCTTTTCTGTCCCCACCCCTTCCCCCTCCTTCCACTTGATAGTGACCCCCTCTCTTCCCCCACACAGTGTAGTGCCTCCCCCCTCCTCTATGCTCTGCTTGATGTAGTCCCCCCCCTTGATGCAATCCCCATCTCCCCCTCTCCTTGATGTCCCCATCCTCACACCCCGTCTCTGCTTGTAGTCCCCATCCCCTCTCTCTCTACTTCATGTTGTCCCCATCCTTCCTTGTCTCCTGTGTAGTGCCCCTGAGTGACAAGTGAAATGGTGTGCTATATCCCAAAGCATTTGCTATGGTGGGTGGTGGTTTAGTGGGTTAAGGTGGTCCAGCTGGATGGACACTGTAAGGGTTACATCTGAGGGGTGGGCAAGTGAGGCTGGTAACCGGTGCCCCGTTGGCACTGAGTACCTCCAGCTGCCTGTGTAATAGGCCACAAAAGAGCATTGATTGCCATTGTATCAGCATAACCACCGGGTCCATATGCTCGTAACTTTAGGAGGTTGCCTAGCGTCTTTACCTTAGCTAATTATTTTTGGATAGGGCTGCCTGCTGTCAATTTGTATGTTATTTATGCTGAATAGGGAGGTATTGTAATGATTTAAATGACACAAGATGATAGTAAGGAGTAATAAGCAGAATAATCACTTACAGTAAGAGAGATATTAGGCAGTTTCTAAATGATGGGCCTTGGTCATCCCCCTTCCCCCCCAATCCTACCGTTCACACAACTTTTTTTTTTTTTTAAGATAGGGTTGCGATGATTACTAGCACCGCCCCCCCCCCCTGCATCCTTATTACCCTAACTTGTTGGTAGGTGGGGGCACTCACCATCCACTCACTGTGTAGTGCTGCTTTGGGTGTCTGCCCTTTCCTGTCTTCCTTCCTTCCTTCCTCTTCTGTCTTGCCTTCCTTCATTCTTTCCTCTTTCTTCTGCCTGTGGGTGACTCTACACTGAGTGACAAGCCAAATGGTTTCCTGTACACCAGGAAACCATTTACTGTGCTGGGTGGTAACCATATAACCAAATTATGGCATCTGGTGGTTTAATGGGTAATTCAGGTGCTCCAGTCAGATTGGGCCTATGTAGGTTAATATCCAAGGGATGGTTGGGGTATAATGCACATGTAATGCCATGCAGGGATGAGTGAGGCTGGTCACTCTCATCTTAAATGTCAGGACCAACTTGCCTAGCCCCGGGCTGCTACACTCTTCATGGGGCAACATAGGGTTGGATGATGGATGGATGGATAACCCTAATTCCATTAAAACATCAGGTTAGGTGGGATCCAGAAAGAGAAAGCATATAAGTAGTATTTTGTTGTATCAAGATGTTACTGAAGGATGCCTTCATGCAGTGGCACTGATATAACCATGTAGCCAGTATAGAGGGATGCCTTCATGCAGTGGCACTGATATAACCATGTAGCCAGTATAGAGGGATGCCTTCATGCAGTGGCACTGATATAACCGTGTAGCCAGTATAGAGGGATGCCTTCATGCAGTGGCACTGATATAACCATGTAGCCAGTATAGAGGGATGCCTTCATGCAGTGGCACTGATATAACCATGTAGCCAGTATAGAGGGATGCCTTCATGCAGTGGCACTGATATAACCATGTACCCAATCTTGTTTTGAAAGGATGAGGATTGACTGCAAGATAAGAGCTTGTAGTTCACTGGTTCACCTTCAGAGGAGCCTGGGACTACAGCAGCAGGAAAAACATCATAAAGATGATGAATATGATGGCAATATTTATTATTATGCTGATGATCAGTTATGATCACCAGCACAATAAGAAATATTACCATCATATTGATCTTTATCCGTATGATGTTTTTCCTGCTGTACTGTAACACCAGGGCCAATATTGTCATCAGTTAACTTCCTAATATCTCAACCTATACAGTTATTCTGCTTATTACTCTAGTAACACAATGTCTCTCTCCCTACCAGGCTGCAGCAATCCACTCTCCCTGTTGTCCAAGCTCCTCAACTCACTGCCTCTAACATCTGTCATATCACTTGCTGATGTTTTATTTATTAACCATAGGTAGAAGATGGTCATGCAAATAGTGTAGGTGTATTTTGTACATATAAATGGTTGTATATTAATTGAACTGGACTAAAGTGATTATGTACAGGACATTTGTACACTGAAGGTTTTGTGGGGGGGGGACTATCATTTTTTTTGTTTTTTTTTTAAATCCCAGGTTAGAGTTGTAGTACATATATACAAACGGACTTATGCTTAATGCTTAGCCTGTTTCTTAGACACAGACATGAGTAGTGCTGGATCAGTGGATCTTTTTCTAAATGCTCCATTATGTCAATTTCTATTACCCTTTGCATCAGGAGGACAATTTTCTAAAGCTATTACTGGTAGTGTGAGTTGGGAGCGGGGCAGTGAAATGGCGTGGGACAGGGCGACGTGGAGGCGATTTGTTTGTGGCCACCCCGAACGGGATTGAGGCGTCTGGCAATAGATAGATAGATATTACTGGTAGTTAAATGATACTAAGTCAGTGATGTGTGCAGGCAAAAATTTAATGTAGCTTTTAACCACTTCACACTGAAGTTTTACCAAGGCCATTCAGTATGGGGCATAAAATGTTTGCTTTCAGAGACAACACTGCAAAAGCCAGTCAGTTTGCCATTAGTTTCTTGTGATGGCCTGAATAAGTGAATGTAAAATAGATCCACAAAGGCTTCAACTGTAAGAATAATAGTTTGTGTCAATGCACAACTAATATTACTATACAGTTTTTACCGGCACTCTAACTTGGCCTAAAATTAACATCTTTTCCATTATCACTGTACAGTACTGTACTTGTAACAAGAGATTGCCTAGAATATTGTGCTAGTCATGAGGAAGTGCTATGAAAATGATGTTTCTGGCATTGAACAAGAATTTCAGCTACAAAACTATGAAAATTGGGCCAAGTTAAGGTGAAGAGAGTATAGGCATGTACCATATATGTATAGTAAGTGAATGTTATTTTGTAAAAATAAATTCTTGTGTGTACATTTTTACAATCTTGTTTCAGTTGCCTGTCTATACCCTTTTTGCCTTAACTTGGTCCAAATTTCTGTCAGTCTTGTGTTCTTGTGCTAAGTACTGTTTGGAGTACAGCCGTATGTGATGTTGGTATTGTCAGTCAGTTATTATCATTGTATAATGTAAGTATTAGTGTATAATGTAGCACTGAAGTTGCCATTACTAAAGCTGGCAGCAAAATAATATCAGCATATGGAAAGACATCAAAACTTACAGAATTGATGCATAAAAATATATATATTTTGTGGACCAAATAATTATATTGCAGTGGCATCTTTAGTATTACATAGTGTAATGTTTAGTTAGACCTTTATACTGTGTTAAAAAGTTTACCTCCTACACCTTATGCAGGAGAGAGTGGCAGGGTACATACTGTAGAAGGGGAAATGGTGTGTGTGTGTGTGTGTGTGTGTGTGTGTGTGAGAGAGAGAGAGAGAGAGAGAGAGTTACAAGGGGAGGGGGTTCTTTCAATTTATGGCTCAGATAAAACACAAAATGCTTTCCATGCACTGACCCACGCCATATGAAGATATAATACTGGATGGTTTAGTAGTTGTAGTAGTAGTAGTAATAGTAGCAGTAGTAGTAGTAATAGTTCACCTGAAATGTGAACCCAGTGGACTGCAGGTTGGAATTATTGTGCACTGCTGATTATTATTTTCCCATCAATCACCAGTAATTTATCACTACATTGTGTCAGATTTCCTCCCCATATCCCACACCCCCGTCACCCTGTCTATCCTGCCCCCCCCACCCCCTCTCTCTCCCACCCATACTGTCTTCCCTTTATCAATACCGAGATTGCTTTGGAAAAAACCAGTTATACAATAATTTCAGCCTTTAGCCCACTGGGTTCACATTCCAGATGAATTTGTGGCTAGAACTGCTACTGCTACTACTAAAACCATCCAGTATTGTGTCTTTATATGGCGTGCTCGAGTCCACAGAAAGAATCTCTGATTTTTTGAGAGTCATGAATTGAGAAAAGAATCCCCCCCCCATGTGACTCTCTCTCTCTCTCTCTCTCTCTCTCTCTCCACTAACACATCTCCCCCTTCATTATTTACATCCTTTTTCGCAGTCATGAACCTCATATACAATGTAACTTGAATCTCAAACGTAACGTGTTGAACACTGGAGTACAAAATAAAGTGGTGGCAATACTACCTACCCTGTTTCCTATATCCTGTAATAGTGTACAAGACAATACTTACCAGGCCCATGGATGAACAGGGGGGAATGAGGCCTTGGTGTTCAGCTCTGGAAAAATTAGTTCACATAATGCAGCACTGGTAAAGTTCACATATTTTCTACCAGGTGGCAGCACCAGTCTTGTCAGGAACAGCAAAACATAAGCCCCCTTCCCTGTGCAACCAACAATAGTTCAAACGATGACCAATAGATGGCAGCACTGGTACAATTAGTTCACATATTTGCCAACAGATGGCGCCACCGTCGAATCCGATAGGCGACGGTGGCGCCATCTACCAGGCTAAAAATCAGGGGGGTGCCATCAATAGGGCATCATAAGGCCCGGGTGTTGAGCAGTGGTACAAGCTTCCAATTTTTGCCACCAGATGGCAGCACCAGTCTTGTCAGGAACAGCAAAACATAAGACCCCTTCCCTGTGTAACAAAAATAGTTCAAAGAATGACCAATAGATGGCAGCACTAACAATGGAGGAGGTTGGCACTGAGGGGGAAGGAGGACGAGGAGATGGGGAAGGGGGGAAGAAGAGAAGGGGGAGGGGGGACAAGGAGGAGGAGGGAAGACGAGAAGGGGAAGAGGGGGAGGAAGTTGGCACTGAGAGGTGGAGGAAGCGGAGGAGGAGGAAGGTTGGCACTGAAGGAGAAGAGGAGGAGGAGGAAGGTTGGCAGTTAGGGAGAAGAGGAGGAGGAGGAGGTTGGCACTGAGGGAGAGGAGGAGAAGGAGGAGGCTGGCACTGAGGAAGAAGAGGAGGAGGAGGTTGGCACTGAGGGAGAGGAGGAGGAGGAGGAGGAGGTTGGCACTGAGGGAGAGGAGGAGGAGGAGGTTGGCACTGAGGGAGAGGAGGAGGAGGAGGTTGGCAATGAGGGAGAGGAGGAGGAGGAGGAGGTTGGCAATGAGGGAGAGGAGGAGGAGGAGGAGGAGGCTGGCACTGAGGGAGAGGAGGAGGAGGTTGGCACTGAGGGAGAGGAGGAGGAGGAGGAGGTTGGCACTGAGGGAGAGGAGGAGGAGGAGGAGGTTGGCACTGAGGGAGAAGAGGAGGAGGAGGAGGTTGGCACTGAGGGAGAGGAGGAGGAGGAGGCTGGCATTGAGGGAGAGGAGGAGGAGGAGGAGGAAGAGGTTGGCACTGAGGGAGAGAAGGATGAGGTTGACACTGAGGGAGAGGAGGAGGAGGAGGAGGAGGTTGGCATTGAGGGAGAGGAGGAGGAGGAGGAGGTTGGCACTGAGAGGAGGAGGAGGAGGAGGTTGGCACTGAGAGGAGGAGGAGGAGGAGGTTGGCACTGAGGGAGAGGAGGAGGAGGTTGGCACTGAGGGAGAGGAGGAGGAGGTTGGCACTGAGGGAGAGGAGGAGGAGGAGGTTGGCACTGAGGGAGAGGAGGAGGAGGAGGTTGGCACTGAGGGAGAGGAGGAGGAGGTTGGCACTGAGGGAGAGGAGGAGGAGGAGGAGGTTGGCACTGAGGGAGAGGAGGAGGAGGAGGAGGTTGGCACTGAGGGAGAGGAGGAGGAGGAGGAGGCTGGCATTGAGGAAGAAGAGGAGGAGGAGGTTGGCACTGAGGGAGAGGAGGAGGAGGAGGTTGGCACTGAGGGAGAGGAGGAGGAGGAGGAGGAGGTTGGCACTGAGGGAGAGGAGGAGGAGGAGGAGGTTGGCACTGAGGGAGAGGAGGAGGAGGGGGAGGTTGGCACTGAGAGGGGGTAGGATTAGAAGGAGGAAACTGGCACTGAGAAGGATCAGGATTAGGAGAAGGAGGTTGGCACCGAGAGGGGGGTAGGATTAGGGGGAGGCTGGCACTGAGGGGAGGTAGGATTAGGAGGAGGAAGAGGTTGGCACTGAGAGGGAGGTGGGATTAGGAGGCTGGCACTGAGGTCTGAGAGGGTGGGTAGGATCAGGAGGAGGAAGAAGCTGGCACTGAGGGGGTAGGATTAGGAGGAGGAAGAGGCTGGCACTGAGGGGATAGGATTAGGAGTAGGAAGAGGCTGGCACTGAGAAGGGGGTAGGATTAGGAGTAGGAAGAGGCTGGCACTGAGAAGGGGGTAGGATTAGGAGGAGGAGGTTGGCACTGAGGGGGTAGGATTAGGAGGAGGAGGTTGGCACTGAGGGGGTAGGATTAGGAGGAGGAGGAGGTTGGCACTGAGGGGGTAGGATTAGGAGGAGGAGGTTGGCACTGAGAAGGGGGTAGGATTAGGAGGAGGAGGTTGGCACTGAGGGGGTAGGATTAGGAGGAGGAGGAGGTTGGCACTGAGGGGGTAGGATTAGGAGGAGGAGGTTGGCACTGAGAAGGGGGTAGGATTAGGAGGAGGAGGTTGGCACTGAGGGGGTAGGATTAGGAGGAGGAGGTTGGCACTGAGGGGGCAGGATTAGGAGGAGGAGGTTGGCACTGAGGGGGTAGGATTAGGAGGAGGAGGTTGGCACTGAGGGGGCAGGATTAGGAGGAGGAGGTTGGCACTGAGGGGGCAGGATTAGGAGGAGGAGGTTGGCACTGAGGGGGCAGGATTAGGAGGAGGAGGAGGTTGGCACTGAGAGTGGGTAGAATTAGGATTTGGAGGTTGGCACTGAGAAGGAAGGAGGCAACTCACCTGGAGGTGTGTTGTGTTCCAGGGCGGCTTAGTCTGCTGGTGTGGGCGTGGGTGTGGCAGTGCGGCTGCTGAAATGAGGCAATAGTAAATTATATACCTATTAATTACACACACACACACACACACACACACACACAGACACCTTAACATCCTATTGCATACTGTTTATACCTCATCATGTATTTTGTTACCTGACTCGTCCTACCAGCACACAATTTAAGGATAAAAGGGTTGATGTAGACTGTATGCCACTCCTTCAGTACAAATGTGTGTCCTAAACTGAATAAGTCATGGAAATAGCAATAACAAAATATCGGTGTTGCTGTAGACTGTATGCCACTCCTTCAGTACCAAATGTCTGTCCTAAACTAAATAAGTCATGGAAATAGCAATAACAAAATATCTGTGAACACCATTACGTGAGAGAGACGATTGAGAAGTGAAGGAGCGTAGGGGTCTTGATGTGGAGGTGGTAAGCCCGTGAAAAGATAGATTTTGAGATAGTTTGGCCAAGTGGAGAGGATGGAGAAGAAAAAGACGCTGATTAGGAGTAAGGCGACACGGGAGAGATAGGGAAGGGCAGACCGAGGATGAGACGGAGGGATGGGATACAGACGAGAAGGGGATATGTGAGCTGGAGAGAGGTCAGTCAGATGGCTGGGGATAATGCGTTTGTGGCCAACCCTGACGGCAATCAAGAGTGAAGCGATACAGATAGATAATTAGACATAGATAGATGTAGACAGATAAAGTCAGAAAGAGACATGCCAGGAGGTACATGCAAACTTATATATAGTGTCACGGGAGTCCAACACAGGATGCGCTAAGCTTATATCAATAAAGATAAATAATCCAAGCATAACTGTAACGTAGTATTCATTTTACTCTTGCTAACTACAAACGATTTTACTTGTTACTGGGGCAGGTCTTCCCTTAGCTTTCGTAACATTTTTCACAGCGACTTATTCCAGGATTACATCTTAGCCTTCTTTTTATGTAATTTATCTCTTTTGACATCAATGCTTGTATTAACATGACGAGATAATGAGGCAAAATGAGCAGAGTAAATCGCCACCGAGGAAACGTTACGCAATATTAGAACTAAACATAATAGTACAGTACCATGGTATTTGTCATTTTTGTGTAGATATAGGTCGCGTCAATTACAGAAGAGACACTACTGAAGCGTAATATGTAGACTAAATCGCTACGGAAGACGTGTTACGAATCCCTAGGTCTACTAAGAATACAAGGGTGAGTCTGCGTTGCCACAGATACCACTGATCTTCCTCCTGACACAAGCGAGGTTGCTATCATCCTCACTCAACGGTGACGAACATAAAAATGGCGACATTTCTATAACTTCACCTGCCAGCTGTGTGTTTTTGGTACAGGCGGGTGTGTATATGGTTATTACAACACTGGATCACTTATGTATCGCCTGTGTACCTGAACAACGTTTAGCCGAAAATAATATTCTTTCAGTATTGCCAATAACAAGGGGGAAATGTACCATCCCAGTTACACTCTTAAGACAAATAAAAACAGCTTTACTTTCTAGTTTGTAATAAAGTGATGGTTTGTATGGTGTTAATTTTAGAAGTAATTGTATTTCCTATGGTATATCTCCTTTATTTTCTTCTTATCCTCGCGCTAAAATTCAGACTTAGTCAACCCGTAATCCAGTCTTAAAAAACCCTACACCTATCCACTCCCACCTGCACCCACTTACACCCACCCTCTTCCCTCGCACCTCTTCCTTAGCAATATATTTCTCGTATTTCACCTCAGTATTCTCTTCTATGGCAATAGTATAATTTTGATCCTGAAATAATTTGTATCGAAAACATACAAGCAAATGCTGGAGTGTGATGTGCACAATAAGTCGCTATAGAAATGTATAGCAATACTACAGTCCAGCGTCTGCGTTGCCATGGCGACCATTTGTTTCCCCGTCCACTCCAGCTACTTCCCAGCCACCCTCTAGCCTCGGTGACCAGCATAAAAATGACGCTATTTCCACTATTTTATCGCGTAGGACTGTTTCCTTGGTGCAGACGGGTGGGTGTACCGATATTACAATACCCACATAGCTTAGTTCTCGCCTGTATAGTCGAATAATTGTATTTAAAGCTAAAATGATGTGCATACCAATGTTACCAACAGTAAAAGTACCCTTGGCCTCTGACTTCAGTTCCAGATTAAAGGAATATTATAAAGACTGCTAGTTTCTCTTACATATTTCGTCCTTGCTGTCTTAGCGGTCATAATTCACACCCATTCTGTGAGATATTCGTGTCTCTCTGTTAACTGAATTACTGACATGCAACTTCCGGAGACACCCTGTGATCTGGCAACTGTGTGGGGTGATGCGAGGCTGCCATGGCTGTAGCACCGTAGTCGTAAATGATCTTAACCATTTCTTACGATAAATATTCCTTGACGGAAGTAAATCGGTATCAGAAATCGGTGTGTATGGAGGTATTTCCAGCTAAATATTCAGCCTGGTTTGGTGGTGAAGTGTTTGGGGGATATACCAGTGAAAACAAAAGGTTCCTGTACACAGGTAAAGGTGAGAAATGTTATGAATATTACGTCATATTTTGTTAGAACTTAATGTGTCACGTCAGCTAATGTGGTGCTAATGTGCACTTGATGTCTGCCTTAACTTCACTACATAACTACACCCAAATTGGCAAGTTTCTCAGTCACATCAGTTGATAAGAATAATACAAAATAGATCAACGGCGCTAAAGTAAAATTAGTTTAATTCTGACGTCATTTTTAGGGTGTTGTTGGTGAGAGTGTCAAGTTGTAACACTAAGAAGAGAAACCCTTGCAAGTAACTAATTGGCTGATCTAAGTTTGTCTCTTGTATCATTATTAGGTCATTCTGGAGGCTGGTAGTCCGCCTGAAGATGGTACACACTGGCCTCTTGGCCTATACAAGCAATAGCACAAAATTATCTCTTAAATGAAAGAAATCGCCAAGATATCACTCTTGTAATTTCTGTGTTGCGTTGGTCTCCCTGGCCCAACATGGATGCCAAAGACTGCAGATTCTAGCTTCATAATTTCAGCAGCAAGATCCACAACAGGGGTTGTTTTTTAACGCTGCTAGAGGTGTTTGTCGCTGATAATATATGGTAATTAACCGTACTGATGTGCTGTTGTGGCTGTGTGTGTGAAAATAAAGTCATAGGAGAGTGTAGTTCAAACACGCAGGTTATCTAACCTCGTTGAACTGAATCAATGAATCAGCTCGACCAAAGACATTTGTCAGTTCAACCAACACCTCGAGGTCTCACAACACCACGCAGTTCCCAGATCCAGGTGTGCTGGCCATTTACCAAATTTGATTTTATTATAATAGGAGTAGTTATACAATTAAGGGAAGTGGCATAAAAATAGTCGTTATTGAAAATATTAAACTTTCATGAACCCTAAGTTGACTAAAAACAAGAAGCCTCAGTAATTTTGCTATGAGTTAAGATTGACTCGGCAGGCTACTGGTCTTATTATACTTGAGAACACTGTGTAGCATATTATTTTGCTGTAAATAATCTTTATCCTCAACGACTGCAATAAATAAGTGGTGTAAGTATTGTACTATCCATACACCCACCCTCCTGCCCCAAAGAAACAGCCGAAAAAGATAAAATAATGGAAATATCGTCAGTTTTATGTTGGCCACCGACGAGACAGGATGACAGGGAGTCGCTCTGTTGGCGGGAAAACGAGTGGTTTCCATGGCAACGCAGACTCAACTCGTACATTAAAATTATTTGCTGTTTTGGGAGCGTGTGCTTGATTTACAACATACGTAGCTTAGTGGTAAAGGCAGTAACATAATTATTCAATGATTTACGCATTACTTTGACATTATAAGCCTTCAAGATCCCTTGAACCACAAACCTGAGTTGCTTTCCTTTGCTTGTCAGACCGATGTGGGATGACAGTATTGCTGTTTAACTTGGCACCACTGTAACACCAATACTTTTGCCTTTAATATACTTATTTAGGTATAAACGCGATACATAAATGATGCCAGTGTTGTAATGACCCTGTACCCACTCCCCTGTACCAAACAAACACACATGGAAGTTATATTTGTGGAAATATCGTCAGTTTTATGTAGGCCACCGAGGAGAGAAGGGGGACGCTGCTCTCTCTCTCTCTCTCTCACAGGGGTTCCTAAATGGGTGGGGTGGGGGGGTAATCTGGATAATCTATAGGGTCATTGAACAGATAAGGCCAAAATGGCCGAAGTGTCCCTTCTGATGTGCTGTTCGTTATATACAATATGATATATTTTCTGACCAAATGCTTTCAATTTTAATCTGGGCTTATTAGAAATAATGACTTATTTTTCTGAGATATCAGATAACACATTATACATAATCATGCTACATAGAAATACAACATGTACAATATTGCTGAACCTTTATAAGAATGTTTATAACACCGCTAGATTCCTTGCCGTTACCCTTTACAAATAACAGCTAAATGGAACTTTACAACTGAATTGCTGAAAATAACTCCCACGGAAGTTCCCCCCCCCCCCTCCAGAAGAACTGGTGACAGGGACGGTGGTGTTGGCGGGAAAGCCTATGGTGTCCATGGCAACGCAGACTGACGGTGGTACTCCAACTGGCTTTTATTTCGTAACACCTCTACCTTGGCAACTTATTCTGCACTCCACACCTCAGTATCTTTATGCAAGTTACTGATGTAAACTATATTTATATTAAAACCATATAATTAATAAACAAGACAATGTCAAGGTTATATAGGTAGAATAAATCGCTAAAGGATGGGTGTTACGAATCCTACTATGCCATCTTAGCTAAGTACTCATGATTTTACACCTGGATGATGATGATGATGATGATGATGATGATGATGGTGTGTGTGTGTGTGTGTGTGTGTGTGTGTGTGTGTGTGTGTGTGTCTTTAATACACTACTAACTCACCTGCAGGCCCTTGTGTGTTGCGGAGACGGCTAAGGCTGCTGGTGTGGGCGTGGGGATGGCAGTGAGTGTGCTGAAATGAGACAGGTGAAATAAGCATGTATACCTATTAATTAAACATGGACTTAATTATCCCACGCGTGTATACTGGCACTTATTACTTGACTACCCTCACAGCACACACACACACACACACACACACACACACACACACCTCTCGCTGGTGCAGTGGTAACGTTCTCGCTTGCCAACTGGTGGACGGGAGCAAGGTAAAGAGAATGAAAGGTAGTTTCATGGGGGGGTGAGGGGGAGCTAAAATACGTCTTGGTCTGCGCATGACGTCATAGTTAATACAGACTGCAGCTCATCCTGCTCAACACACGCCAGTCACACACACACCTGCCTGTGAATAGGTACTCCGTTTTCTGTTTTTAGGGGTGGCTATGGCAATACAGATAATTTTGTGAACATGCCAACAATTTGTATAGTTCGTGGATGCAAATCCATTCATGTGAAAGGTGACAATAGAATACATTTTCATGCACTGCCGAAAGATGAAGAACTTAGAAAAAAATGGATTGAATTATGTGACACAAAGAAAACTCGGTCATCTGGTTTTGTATGCAGCGATCATTTTGAGAGTACTGCCTTTGAACGCAACCTTAAGTATGAATTGCTTGGTTTACCAGTGCCTCCTGGACAAAGGAAATTCAAGAAAGGAGCAGTGCCTACTCTTCAACTACCGAGTTTAACAAGTAAGTTCCACTACTGTGTGAGTGTGTTGAGTAGCGACTTGTATGAACATTCATAATACAAAAGCATACCATACATACAGATGGTTTTCTGTCAAGCTCCCGTTTTCTTCCACCACCCCCACCTCTCTCCCTCTCTCTCTCTCTCTCTCTCTCTCTCTCTCTTATTAACTTTGACGTCACAGAATCTGCGCGGCTCGGGGGTGCTGTACTTACCTCTCAGTATACTCTTCTCTTTACCTTGGACGGGAGTTCGCGCCTCGCTCAGGTTGCGAAAAGTTTCACTGACGAAGTGGGTGGTTACTGTCCCCCTCGAGCAAGGGGACGGGTGTCCGTGTGTGAAGGTCACAGCCTTGCCCTTACATCGGACTATATGAGCTCTCAGCTCTCTTCCGGGAGGGTAAAAGCTGACGATCACGACCATCAAGTGATCCTGACCCACCCGGTGAATTACACACACACACACACCAGCATGCATAGTCTTAACATCTAGAATTAAATACCCTCGTTGTACACACACACACACACACACACACACACAACTTACAAACCACCTATACAGTACACGCACATACTAAACATGCACAATACACATAAACGCACATCAACACATATACACAATACACACACACACACACACACACACAACACATAATTACACACACACACACACACACACAACTTACAAACCACCTATACACTACACGCACATACTAAACATGCACAATACACATAAACGCACATCAACACATATACACAATACACACACACACACACATACACACACACAACACATAATTACACACACACACACACACACACAAAACACATAATTACACACACACACACATACACACACAACACATAATTACACACACACACACAACACATAATTACACACACACACACACACACACACACACACACACATCATCCAGGTGTAATATGATGAGTACTTAGCTAAGGTGGCATAGTAGGTTTCGTAACACCCATCCTTTAGTGACTTATTCTGCCTATAACACACACACACACACACACACACACACACACACACACAATAACATACATACTCTTAACATCTAGAACTACTACTAGTACACTTAGGAATGTATACGCTTTTCCAATGTATTTATGTATAGATATATAATAAGTTATAATTACATGTACTGTATATGGTATTACTAAACAAGACAATGTTAACGTGTTATACTAAGAATAAATCGCTACAGCATGGGTGTTACGAAGCCTACTTGATTGACTGATGGCCCAGGTTGTCTGTCTTTCACGGCTTATTTCACGAAGTTCGGTGGCAGAAAAAGACAATACTGTGGCTGTACATCCTGGCCACAGCACTTCTTCGTGACTCGCATCGTAGTTTAATGCTGACCTACTGTTATAACTCAGCGCTCAAGGTGAACAAAAATGGGAGAAATGGAGTTCCCCCGAGCTAAGCCCTGTACTGGACTATATAGCCCCGCTAGGGTTACAGGAGCGAGCTACCACTCCCGGCACGGCAGCCCGGGCGAGGCTCGAACTTACAATCCCCCGATTACGAGTCCAGCGCGCTACCACTGTGCTACCGCCCCCCCCCCCCCCGCTCAAGGTGAACAGATGGCAATTTTAGACCAAGTTTGAGTAGGAATATAGCCTGTAGTTTTTATTATTATTATTATTGTTATTATTATTATTATCATCATTATTATTATTATTATTCCTGCCACCTCCAGAAGATTTTACTCCGATGTGACAAGACCGAATTCTATAGGGAACACAAGAGACTCCGCAACACCTGCTCCATTGCGATTTATTTTCCCTATTACACCTTAATATTTATCCTTCCCATCACTAACATCGACAGTTTTCATCGATAACATAAACAGGGAGACTGAGGTGTAATGAGCAGAATAAATCGCCAAGGTTGAGGTGTTACGAAATAAAAGTTGGAATAAGGCAGTGATTCTGCGTTACCATGGAGACCACCTCTCCTTGCTGGTAGGGAAGAGAGAGAGAGAGAGAGAGAGAGAGAGAGAGAGAGAGAGAGAGAGAGAGGAACTAAGGCCTGGGATGATTTATAACTATGGCCCGTGGGTGTTGTGAGAGCGTCAGGCTGGCATTTATAAAGGATCCTAACTAATCTACAGCATAAACTCAACGCCGTAAGTTATCTAGTATGACAGGTGGTTTGTTTGTCATATTTTGTCACTGTACTATTGACTAATTAGTTTGTAAAGTGTTTGTTAGTTGCCTGAGTGATGCTAAGCGTCTATACAGGCAGTTATATACACAGTTTATGTTTAGAACAGTTTATAAATACAGCACAGGTTTTGGCTGAACTAAATCAGCGGGTTTGCCTAACCTAACCTAACCTTATTAAAGAACAAGTGTTTCTCCCATCACACTAGTATTTCACCCATCACACTAGTATTTCACCCATCACACTAGTGTTTCACCCATCACACTAGTATTTCACCCATCACACTAGTATTTCACCCATCACACTAGTATTTCACCCATCACACTAGTATTTCACCCATCACACTAGTGTTTCACCCATCACACTAGTATTTCACCCATCACACTAGTATTTCACCCATCACACTAGTGAATTTGGCTCTCTATTGTAATTTGTTTTTCTCTTGGAGGGAACTGTTACTGCGGGCCATGGCCTTTGGTTCCTTCTTCCTCGCATTAAAAAAAAAAAAAAAATCACCCATCACACTAGTATTTCACCCATCACACTAGTAGACTAACCCAGTGTATGTTGTACAGTAAACACTTCTTTCTACAGCCTGTATAATCGCCTGGATAATACATTACCAGTACCATTAGGTTTGTGTGCTGTTTCTCTCGGTGTAACTAGGATGGGGTAGTGACTGTATCTTGGTGTGGCAGGGGATAACAACAGCACAAAGGTGGACAGCTACTGCTATAACTCAGCCACACTCACTCACTCTCTCTCTCAATCCTATCTCTTAACCATGGTGCAGCTTCTTCACCTACTCTCTCTCTAACCCACGGGCAGCCACCTACGTCACTGCAATCCACCCAACCACCATGACCTGCGAGTATTATCAACAGGATGGAGAGCCAGAAACTAACGAGGAGAGTGTATGTGAGTGAGGTGGAGGAGGGGAGTGGGAGGGGAAGGCCAAGGATGAGATGGAGGGAAGGAGTGGAGAGATATATGAAAGAAGGGGGTGGGCTGGGAACAGGGCAGCGAAATGGCAGACAGGGCGACATGGAGGCGATTAGTTTGTGGCCATCCCTTGAAGGATGAAGGCGTCTGGCGATAGACAGACAGATGGATAAATGGGAAAAAAGTTGACCAAATGCAAAGGCCTATACATTATACATTTTTTAGCCAGTACATAATAATAAAATCTGTCGAATATATGACTAGGCTTCCTAAAAGCAAAAATAAAAGTCTCTTACAAAGAAAATGCTCACCGTCAGCATCAGGTGGTTGCCATGGTAACGAGTCGTCCATCTGCCTTTGACCAATCACGTATCGCCACTATTTTGCACCAAACTGCTGCACACAACCACCATGCCACCTGAGGACAAACATCAAGTTAGAATAAGGTGGCACTGAACTGAATATTGCATTCCCAGCGCCTGTCAAACACCATATGGCACTAATTCACAGCCAAGACACATGATAAGCAAAAAAAAAAAAAAAAAAAAAAAAAAAAAAAAAAAAACTGGAGAGAAGACAGTAAGGGAGAGAATAATGACTAAAAGATGTTGACTAATTACTGTAAGTGGGAATGTGGTTAAATTAGGGGAAACTTGGCAGTGTTTACTAGTAGTAGTGGTAGTAGTTGTAGTAGTAGTAGTAGTAGTAGTAGCAGTAATAGTCGTGGTGGTGATGGTAATAGTACAAGTAGTAATACTGCTGTATCCCCATGTTCATCTGTTGCCCTTCTCCCTAAGTCCACCATTCTCCTTTCGGGGGGCAGGGCAGTAGCTGGGGGTGTTATTTAACCATGCAGTGTAGCCGCTCAGATATATCAGTGCCACCACATGAAGGCGTCCCTCTCCACCACCAAAGCAAAGTGGCAAACCAGCTTTATAGGTACAAATGGAACTGTATTAGGCTTTTGTCTGTAAACTATTGAAAATATAACCCCTTCAATCCAGTGACATCTATCTATCTATTACCACATGACTTAATCCTGTAAGGGGTAGCCACAAGCAAATTACCTCCACGTTGTTCTGTCCTCTGCCATTTGACTTCCCTCCCTCCAACTCACACCCACTTCTCTCCTATATTTCTCCATTCCATTCATCCATCTCATTCTTGGTCTCCCCCTTCACCTCACTCACATACACTCCACGTCAGTCTCTCATTGTCCATCGTGTCCACCTGGCCAACCTATGCTTCAGATATTCTTGCTGCCTCAGGCGTTTATATTCAGCTTAGGACAGACTTCAAACTGGCGAGGTGACATACAGTATAACCTTCTTTACTGCCTTTACTATACCCGGGTGCAGTGGTGGCTGCTGCCCACTACCATCCACTCACTTGATGTAGTGCTGCCTACAGTATAACCTTCTTTACTGCCTTTACTATACCCGGGTGCAGTGGTGGCTGCTGCCCACTACCATCCACTCACTTGATGTAGTGCTGCCTACAGTATAACCTTCTTTACTGCCTTTACTATACCCGGGTGCAGTGGTGGCTGCTGCCCACTACCATCCACTCACTTGATGTAGTGCTGCTTACAGTATAACCTTCTTTACTGCCTTTACTATACCCGGGTGCAGTGGTGGCTGCTGCCCACTATCATCCACTCACTTGATGTAGTGCTGCCAACTTCCTCTTTCATTCATCAATCCCTTTTGGTGTCTGCTCCACGGTCACTCACTTGATGTAGTGCTGCCTACCTCTTCCTTCACCTGTCATTTCCTTTTAGTGTCTGGCCTCTTCTCTTCCTGTTTCCCATCCTTCCTGTTGCTTTTTATTACTCTTCTTTCCACTTTAGGTGGCTCTACACTGAGTGACAAGCCCATTGGTTTCCTGTAACCAAAGAAACCTTTTACTATAGTGGCTGGTACCCGGTAACCATAACACCAAACAGCAGGATGATGTGCAGCCTATGGCGTAACCATGGCAACCCTTTACTGTACAACGCTGGGTGGTAACCATATAACAGGATGATGTGCAGCCTATGGCGTAACCACGGCAACCCTTTACTGTACAACGCTGGGTGGTAACCATAACACCAAACAGCAGGATGATGTGCAGCCTACTATGACGAAACCATGACAACCCTTTACTGTACAACGCTGGGTGGTAACCATATAACAGGATGATGTGCAGCCTACTGTGGCATAACCATGGCAACCTTTTACTGTACAACGCTGGGTGGTAACCATAACACCAAACAGCAGGATGATGTGCAGCCTACTATGGCGTAACCATGACACCCCTTTACAGTACAACGCTGGGTGGTAACCATATAGCAGGGTGGTGTGCAGCCTATGGCGTAACCACGGCAACCCTTTACTGTACAACGCTGGGTGGTAACCATAACACCAAACACCAGGATGATGTGCAGCCTACTATGGCGTAACCATGGCAACCCTTTACTGGACAGCGCTGGGTGGTAACCATATAACAGGATGATGTGCAGCCTACTATGGCGTAACCATGGCAACCCTTTACAACGCTGGGTGGTAACCATATACCAGGATGATGTGCAGCGTATTTTGGCGTAACCATGGCAACCCTTTACAACGCTGGGTGGTAACCATATAACAGGATGATGTGCAGCCTACTATGGCATAACCATGGCAACCCTTTACAACGCTGGGTGGTAACCATATAACAGGATGATGTGCAGCCTACTATGGCGTAACCATGGCAACCCTTCACTGTACAACGCTGGGTGGTAACCATATAACAGGATGATGTGAAGCCTACTATGTCGTAACCATGGCAACCCTTTACAACGCTGGGTGGTAACCATATAACAGGATGATGTGCAGCATACTATGGCATAACCATGGCAACCCTTTACAACGCTGGGTGGTAACCATATAACAGGATGATGTGCAGCCTACTATGGCGTAACTATGGCAACACTTTACTGTACAACGCTGGGTGGTAACCATATAACAGGATGATGTGCAGCCTACTATGGCGTAACCACGGCAACCCTTTACTGTACAACGCTGGGTGGTAACCATATAACAGGATGATGTGCAGCCTACTATGGCGTAACTATGGCAACACTTTACTGTACAACGCTGGGTGGTAACCATATAACAGGATGATGTGCAGCCTACTATGGCGTAACCACGGCAACCCTTTACTGTACAACGCTGGGTGGTAACCATATAACAGGATGATGTGCAGCCTACTATGGCGTAACCATGGCAACCCTTCACTGTACAACGCTGGGTGGTAACCATATAATAGGATGATGTGCAGCCTACTATGGCAACACTTTACTGTACAACGCTGGGTGGTAACCATATAACAGGATGATGTGCAGCCTTTGGCATAACCATGGCAACCCTTTACAACGCTGGGTGGTAACCATATAACAGGATGATGTGCAGCCTACTATGGCGTAACCACGGCAACCCTTTACTGTACAACCCTGGGTGGTAACCATATAACAGGATGGTGTGCAGCCTATGGCATAACCATGGCAACCCTTTACTGTACAACGCTGGGTGGTAACCATATAGCAGGGTGGTGTGCAGCCTACGGCCTAACCAAGGCAACCCTTTACTGTACAACGCTGGGTGGTAACCATATAGCAGGGTGGTGTGCAGCCTACGGCCTAACCAAGGCAACCCTTTACTGTACAACGCTGGGTGGTAACCATAACACCAAACAGCAGGATGATGTGCAGCCTACTATGGCGTAACCATGGCAACCCTTTACTGTACAACGCTGGGTGGTAACCATATAACAGGATGATGTGCAGCCTACTATGGCGTAACCATGGCAACCCTTTACAACGCTGGGTGGTAACCATATAACAGGATGATGTGCAGCCTACTATGGCGTAACTATTGCAACCCTTTACTGTACAACGCTGGGTGGTAACCATATAACAGGATGATGTGCAGCCTACTGTGGCGTAACCATGGCAACCCTTTACTGTACAACGCTGGGTGGTAACCATATAACAGGATGATGTGCAGCCTATGGCGTAGCCATGGCAACCCTTTACTGTACAACGCTGGGTGGTAACCATAACACCAAACAGCAGGATGATGTGGAGCCTACTATGGCGTAACCATGACAACCCTTTACAGTACAATGCTGGGTGGTAACCATATTACAGGATGATGTGCAGCCTACTATGGCGTAACCACGGCAACCCTTTACTGTACAACGTTGGGTGGTAACCATATAACAGGATGGTGTGCAGCCTATGGCGTAACCATGGCAACCCTTTCCTGTACAACGCTGGGTGGTAACCATATAGCAGGGTGGTGTGCAGCCTATGGCGTAACCACGGCAACCTTTTACTGTACAACGCTGGGTGGTAACCATATAACAGGATGAAGTGCAGCCTACTGTGGCGTAACCACGGCCACCCTTTACTGTACAACGCTGGGTGGTAACCATATAACAGGATGATGTGCAGCCTACTATGGCGTAATCATGGCAACCCTTCACTTACAACGCTGGGTGGTAACCATATAACAGGATGATGTGCAGCCTACTATGGAGTAACCATGGCAACCCTTTACTGTACAAAGCTGGGTGGTAACCATATAACAGGATGATGTGCAGCCTACTATGGCGTCCCTGTTACTGGATGCAGATGCAAATTCCGTCTGGCAACCCAACCTCCATACTCTTGCCCGCACCTGGCAGTGGCAAGGTGCTGTCCACTGCAAGGAAACACTGGTTCACTGCATGGCACGGACCTGCAGGGGTAGCTGCTTGTTTGCGATTGATGGGTCTGCTCAACCAGACAGACCAGGGTTACTCAACAACTGCTCACGAGTAGTCTTTAAACTGAATAAAATGGTCTTGAGATACCAAGAACAAAACGTTAAATACTTCAGTGGATTGAAGGGGCTAAAGCTGCCTTAAAGTACATATATAGTGGTCTATAGATGGCAAGAATAACACTGACACTATGGCACTGGATTCAACAAGTGTACAGCAAAAAAACACCGAAAAAAGACCAACCTATAACAAGGAATTAGTGTATTCTTCTCGAGTGCTATCCATGTGACTTTACAGTACAATAAATGTTGTCTACCTTGACCAAGATTCCCAACCCCATCAGCTTGGTGATGGCCAGGTGTAGTCTAACAAGGGTGGATGGACTTACACTGATACAAACATGGAGAGGCATTTTGTTTGACTATTTTGTAAGAATATAAGAGTTTCATCAAAGACCTATTTTGCCCCCTAATACCCTCATACGGATGTACCACCAACTGGAAAATCCCCAGCTCCGTTTCGTTTCGTTTTTAAAGGCTCCAACATCCCCTCTCTGAAGTTGATGGAAGTGACAAAATGAAAAATACTGTATATTGTACAGTGTATGTCCTGTGCTTACCATTCTCAACAGGGTTCAGAAAGACCTCAGCTTAACATACCAAGACACAGCACTTATGGAAACAAATTTTCGGTATAAGTTGAACAAAATGACCTGGAGATGGCAAGAATAAACTAAGACATCATTGGAGTGAAGTTGCAAAGAAAGAAGCTGACCTGAACTGAGAACACACCACACTCAGACACTATCTTTCATGTAGATACCTACTGAATAAAATCCCTTGGAGCCTGCCAGACTAAATTAAGGTGTCAGTGCACTAAGAAGGCTAAAAGACTCACCTTAATTCGAAAGCCACTACACTGGGGCCACTGGTTCTCTGTAACTTAGGCTGCCACGTACCGCTGCCTGACTCTGTATTCATGTTGCCATCTTGCAAGTAACCCAAGTAACGCACTAGTAACAAGTAACATCGTACCTGCAAGTGAAAGGAACAATTAGTTGCAGGTGGGGGGAGAAAGTGACCAATATTACTCTTGTTATTATCAAAGAAAATACACCACATGTTGAGCCTGTACCCCATGAAGAGTCCAAGAGGGGCCAAAATTGTTGTACAAGGCAGTATGTAAACAGAGCTTCACAAGACACTCACCTGCAATATCTGATGTGTTGTGGCCACAGCTCTGTGTGTGTGTGTGTAGCAGTGGCAGTAAGAGATGAATACCCGGTACATGATACATTGGTGTGTGTGTGTGTGTGTGTGTGTGTGTGTAACAGTGGCAGTAGGAAATGAATACCGTACAAAGTACATGACACACAACTGACACTAACAACACTGACAGCCGTCGTTGCAACACACAAGAACCAGCCAGGTGGAGTAGCAGAGCAGCGTTATAAATGCACCACACTACTTTCACACAGGCCACACGACTCCAGTGCAATATTAGAGTACATAGTCACGTTGGCCAGACTTTACAATTTCTGCCTCAACCGAGCAGAGCTGAAAGCAATATGCCTAACTGTTGTATAAGATTTTTTGTGAATACCTGTAAGTATTAACCTCATCCAACGTTAAGCCCGCAGTTCCCTTTATGACCTATCCATGTTGATCTTAAAGTACAGAGATAAAATCGTCAACAGACAGCGGTAGAAAAGTGTTACTGTGACTCCTTCCTCACCTAAACGTGAACCCGGTGGACTGCAGGATGAAGTTACCTCTCTGCAGTGCCACATCCTGCTGTCATGGGATAGGGATTGAGCAACGTATATATTAATAGTGGTACTGGCGTGGTTATATCAGTGCCACCACCTGCAGGCATCCCTCCAACACGTCATCGGCTTGAAGGGGCTATTTACGTGGAATCCTCTTCAAAAAATACCCTCAAACCCACAACATAATAAAAAAAAGACAATAACCAATAACTCTATCTATCTATTGCCAGACGCCATAATCCCGTAAGGGGTGGCCATTTGACTTTGAGTTATTTGTTTTACGGGGAGGGGCACTAACCCTCCACCAAGCCACTTGTTGACAAGTAGGGAACACGTATTGTTTGGTGATATGGTTACCACCCAGCGTAGTAAATGGTTTCTTGGCTTACAGGAAACCATTTGGCTTGTCACTCAATGTAAAGCCACCTGTAAAGGAAAGAAAAGCAATAAGAAGTGACAGGAAAGATGGGAGAAATAGGAAGAGAGGAGGACAGGCACAGAAAAAGAATGATAAAGGCTAAGGAAGAAGTAGGCAGCACTACATCAAGTGAGTGGATGATGGTGAGAAATAGGAAGAGAGGAGGGCAGGCACAGAAAAAGAATGATAAAGGCTAAGGAAGAAGTAGGCAGCACTACATCAAGTGAGTGGATGATTGTGAGAAATAGGAAGAGAGGAGGGCAGGCACAGAAAAAGAATAAGGCTAAGGAAGACATAGGCAGCACTACATCAAGTGAGTGGATGATGGTCGCCACCACCAACCATCAATAATAACCAATAATAAATAAACAATAAACAATAAATCGACGGAAATACATAACATACGAACATTCTAAAAATATCGGGGCAGAATGTTTACAAAATTTCGGCAAGGCCACGAAAAACACCGACATCCTTTAAATATCTGCAAACAACAATATTCTGCCACCAAACTACACTTATTTATCTCCACTACCATGTATAACAACAGTAAGCAGAATTAAGTGGGGAAATTGGCTGTCAGTAAGGAGAATGTGGAGGCAGAGCAGGATAGTTACTACGCCAGCCATCTTCGACGTCTGCTCTAACAAATTGCCAAATACATCAATACACCCACTTTCCACCACACAAGTACACCCTATTAATCTCTATCTAACATTAGTGAGTAGAATTATGTAAGTAAATTAGATGGAAGCTGCAGAAAACGAATCACAGCAGGATACTTACGCTGGCCTTCTTCGGCGTCTGTTCTTCCACTTACACCTTCGTCTCAAAACACACATATTTCCATCACATACTTATACCCTAACACCCTCCATTACCTTATTTAATATTAACAAGCAGATTTATGCACGTAAATCAGATGCTAGTGGTAAAATTATGGAAGTGGACCAGGATACTCAAGAAGCAGGCTTTCTTGAGTGTTTGTTCTGACTTGTCGCCCTTTATGATCACCAAACACCAATTCACTTGAAATGCTCACCTCTAAGTTGTCTCCATTGCCATATCAAATGTTCACAAGCACAATAATACGAGTGAATTAACTGTAAATTGGAATGGAGTCAGGATACTCATCACGTCACGTCAACATGCTCTCCTGAACCACGGCGTCGGCTATACTCACACCAACCTCGGAAGTATTCATAAAAGATCTTTAACCATTTCCGGGATTTAATATGCCTTCACAGCGTTTTAAAAATATTAGAATAATTTTGTTTCGTTGATTATTTCGATATTTACATTTTTTGTCTTTGTTGCGTTCAAACTGAAAGATAAACAAACAATTGTATACACGTGCACCGGACGCTCAAAACATTTATAATTTTGGAACCTTGCCTGCGTCGCCGATGTGATGCCCGCGAAGTTCAAATTGGTATCATAGTTTTGATTAATTCGCTTGTTTATAGTGCTAGTATCGCTGCACTTATGATCGAGTTAACTGTGTGAAAGATTTTTATATGCTACATTATTTGCATGGATACTGCCCTCTTACGGGATAGTTTGGGTTTGCTGACGATAAGATGAAGCCGAAGTCAATAACTACGAACAAAATTTCCACATCTGGCACTCCTTCCCTAGTTTCAAATTCTCTCCCTAAAATTAGTTTAAACCTCAGCAGTACTAAATGTTATCTTTTTAGAGACTTAGAAATCACGGTACAATTTTCTTTCGCTTCCCTTAGACGAATATAATGTATTGTGACAGATACCGCGATGCAGTAACAAATAGCAGGTGTAGTTAGGTAGCGAGATTATTTAAGAATACACAAATTATATACTTATGCCTGTGTCTTGATGAGTTGTTTAATAGTTCGCTGTCGATCTTACACACCCTTTCCATCACCTTACACACCCTTCCCAGCACCTTACACACCCTTCCCAGCACCTTACACACTCCCCAGCACCTTACATACCCTTCCCAGACCCTTACACACCCTTCCCAGCATCTTACACACCCTTACCAGCACCTTACACACTCCCCAGCACCTTACACACCCTTCCCAGACCCTTACACACCCTTCCCAGCATCTTACACACCCTTACCAGCACCTTACACACTCCCCAGCACCTTACACACCCTTCCCAGACCCTTACACACCGATCCCAGCACCTTACACACCCTTCCCAGACCCTTACACACCCTTCCCAGCATCTTACACACCCTTACCAGCACCTTACACACTCCCCAGCACCTTACACACCCTTCCCAGCACCTTACACACCCTTCCCAGCACCTTACACACCCTTCCCAGCACCTTACACACCCTCCCTGGTACCCTTCCCATATGGACATACACAGTCACTTGCTCCTTCTTATATAAACTTTTCCTACAAGTGTATGTTTGTATTTTAATCTGTGTAAAGGTACTGGCCAGCCTGTCCTTGGCACTTATGGCCTGCCTGTAGTTTGTAGCTTGTTCTGGATGTCTGGTTCAGTCAGGCTTCATTACACTGACTGGCACTATCTATCTATCTATTGCCAGACGCCTTAATCCTGTGAGGGGTGGCCACAAACAAGTAGCCTCCATGTCGCCCTGTCCCCCGCCATTTCGTTGCCCTGCTTCCAGCTTACACCCCCCTCTCTCATGTACCTCACTACTCCATCCCTCCATCTCATCCTTGGCCTCCCTCTTCCTCTCCCGCCCTCCACCTCACTCACATACACTCTCCTCGTCAGTCTCTCTCTCTTCATCCTCTCCACATGGCCAAACCACCTCAGAGTGTTTCTCCTAACACTTCCTATCACATCCACATCCACACCACAACGCTCCTTCCTCATTTGTCACAGTCTAAATACCGTCTGAACTTTTCCTCATCACCTATACGTTCCTGGTCTTTTCACATTTGTCTCATGTACCCATTTCATTTTAATTTTATCGGAAATGGCTAAACTAAGGAATAACAGCTCTTCTTCGTCCTCCACCTCCTCACAGGACCACTGGGTACTGTCTTCCATGGCTCCAGTGATACAATTGATCGCTACATCCGCAACGTAACTCCCTGACATCGCTGCCCGTGTGAAAAGTAACATCTTAAGCATCACGAACGGACTGGGGTGTATTGGTGTTGTGATGAGGAGGGGTAGACTGAGATGGTTTGGGCATGTGGAGAGGATGGAGGATGACAACTGGGTGTGGAGAGTGAGAGGTGTGAATGAAGAGTTGAGAGGAAGGATGGGACTGGAGTGTATTGGTGTTGTGATGAGGAGGGGTAGATTGAGATAGTTTGGGAGGAAGGATGGGACTGGAGTGTATTGGTGTTGTGATGATGAGGGGTAGATTGAGATGGTTTGGGAGGAAGGATGGGACTGGAGTGTATTGGTGTTGTGATGAGGAGGGGTAGATTGAGATGGTTTGGGAGGAAGGATGGGACTGGAGTGTATTGGTGTTGTGATGAGGAGGGGTAGATTGAGATGGTTTGGGAGGAAGGATGGGACTGGAGTGTATTGGTGTTGTGATGATGAGGGGTAGATTGAGATGGTTTGGGAGGAAGGATGGGACTGGAGTGTATTGGTGTTGTGATGAGGAGGGGTAGATTGAGATGGTCTGAGAGGAAGGATGGGACTGGAGTGTGTTGGTGTTGTGATGAGGAGGGGTAGATTGAGATGGTTTGAGAGGAAGGATGGGACTGGAGTGTATTGGTGTTGTGATGAGGAGGGGTAGATTGAGATGGTTTGGGAGGAAGGATGGGACTGGAGTGTATTGGTGTTGTGATGAGGAGGGGTAGATTGAGATGGTTTGGGAGGAAGGATGGGACTGGAGTGTATTGGTGTTGAGATGAGGAGGGGTAGATTGAGATGGTTTGGGAGGAAGGATGGGACTGGAGTGTATTGGTGTTGTGATGATGAGGGGTAGATTGAGATGGTTTGGGAGGAAGGATGGGACTGGAGTGTATTGGTGTTGTGATGAGGAGGGGTAGATTGAGATGGTTTGGGAGGAAGGATGGGACTGGAGTGTATTGGTGTTGTGATGAGGAGGGGTAGATTGAGATGGTTTGGGAGGAAGGATGGGACTGGAGTGTATTGGTGTTGTGATGATGAGGGGTAGAGTGTATTGGTGTTGTGATGAGAGGGGGTAGATTGAGTTGGTTTGGGAGGAAGGATGGGACTGGAGTGTATTGGTTTGTGTCATGAGAAGGGGTAGACTGAGATGGTTTGGGCATGTGGAGAGGATGGAGGATGCCAACTGGGTGTGGAGAGGTAGACAGGTGGGTGCGGAAAATAGGAAGTGTAAACGTCGGGGGGTAGGGATGTGAGAGACAGACCGAAAAAGACCT
The DNA here is from genome assembly GCF_032717465.1 of Coenobita brevimanus. Classification (NCBI taxonomy): domain Eukaryota; kingdom Metazoa; phylum Arthropoda; class Malacostraca; order Decapoda; family Coenobitidae; genus Coenobita; species Coenobita brevimanus. Next base: position 40,795,010 of record NC_137019.1, read on the forward strand.
GGGACGAGGGATAAGGAAATGAAAAGGGAGGCTGCCAGAGATCAAGCAGCGTGGAGTGCCGTCATTACGAACTGTCCGTCTCCTCCAAGTTGATGTTGTCCCATGCTAAGGTGGGGACAAATATTAACGAGTAGTTGGGAAATAAATAATTAAGGAACAGGTGTTAGGGAGACTCCTTACCCGTATGTATGTTTCTTAGCACCGCAACCTCCTGAAAATGACAATCTTTGGTCCGCATTCTCATCAGGCAAGGCAGATCCCAAGCACCTCTTCCTTAATGATTTATTTTCCAAACTACTCATTAATATCCCCTGGCTGACTTCTTATCTCTTGTCAGTGTCGACATAGATTGCATGAATTACACACAAGAATATAGTAACGGAGCAGAATTAGAAATAAATTGTAAGGACACTCCCTAACGCCTCTTCTTAACGATTTGCTTTTCAAGCTACTGTACTGATTAAGCAAATAGAAATATCATCCGTAATATGCGAGATTTCGTAGTACCTCCTCCTCGGCAATTTATTTTGCATATTACACATTAATGTTATTATTCATGTAATCTGTGACTTTTAATATCGGCGTAGATTTCATTTATAACACACTGGAGGATTTTAAGGTGTATGCGCAAAACAATCGCCCAGGAAGAGACCCTATGGAATCTCCAAAGCCTAGCCTATGTGGTACAGTGGTAGAGTGTGCATCGCACACGCTGGTGGACGCGGGTTCGACTCCCATCAGAGCTGTTAAAAACTTTGCATTGCAAAGGCAATCCCAAAACTTTACTGGACTGGCCTATATGAGAGATTTAGGCTGAACTATTAATGTCGGCACAATTGCAACTCAGAGTAGCATAGAAGAGAATATTATGGTGCATGGTGCAAAATAAATCGCTGAAGAAGTGTTGCGGAATCAATCCGTAATATCGCTGGAACGTGGCCCTCACACCCCTTTTTTCCTTAGCGATTTATTTGCAAATTAGGCCTTTCTGTTGGGTTGTATGATAATTATACTTTGCTAATACCGCCATAGCTTTCATCAAGAGGATATTAAGGTCAAGAGTGCAAAATAGTTCGCCGAGAAGAAAATGTTACGAAATCTTCTACATGAGAGATTACGGCTTAATTAAAATATCGGCACAGTTGCATCAGTATATAGAATATTAAGGTGTAATGTGCACAATAAATTGCTGAGGAAGAGGTCTTACGAAGCCTCCTAAGTCGGGGTTGAAAATTAAGCCGTTATGTCGTTGAAATGGGAGGATTTTTAGTACTTTTTCCTGATCAATTTATTTGGTATATTACACTTTCTTGTCCTCTCTGTCGTTATCGGTATTTTTTTTAATACAGTCATAGTTCCTATTAGCACCATATTAGGGGATATTAAGGTGTAACAGGCCAAATAAGTCGCCGAGGAAGGGATGTTACAAATTCTCCAAGGTCTGTCTCACCAAATGTCAACAAAGATCAGCTGATCGGCGCGCCAGCATGATTCTCTGATAATAATTTCGTCTATTTCTCTTTTGTGGTGTTTGACATCTTTCTGTATAAGCAGGGAGAGTGAAAATATGGAGATGGCGGAAGTTCTACGATTTCGCCAGGCAACACTGAAAATCCACCTTTTACTATCAGTCAACCAAAACACTCGTGCACGAGGGTTACCTAACTTACCTTGTGTCGGTCACTAGCAGTGGTGTTTTCAAGGCAAGCATCATGCCTCCACTGTCCAAAAAGCTACAGGACTGTACCTGGTATGTTCTTGGCTAGAGATAGTTGTTGAGAGACGGGAAGGGGTCCACCACTGGCACAGACAAAACCCCGGCAGCGATACTCTGTCCAAAACGCCCCAGCAGTGAGGTTCACAAACCGGAAAAGACCCAGTCTGTGCAACACAGGATGCACAAAACTTCATTCATCCATCATACAGCACTTTATATCAATTACAAACCTATACAATTAAGTCTTGACCTTGATGCTTATTTTCTCAAAACATAGTATTTCTAGCTTCTCTTTGCATCTACTGTAATTCATCTCAGATTTGGATCATTTTGGTGTCATTTTTTCCTAATTTCAATACCTTTGCGCCCTGAAATGTTAAGTAGCATATATTCTTTTTTATCACCATGCCATTTTCTGTAAGAATATTTTCCGCATTTTATTGCATTAGGTATAAGATAATAAAACCATTTTGCACAACAGATAAGCCAGTATGCATTTCCAGGAAGTTTAATTATGATTTGACCAATTTGCAGGAAAAGAAAAATCTGAATATATTCAATAGCTGCAAGTCTGCTATGATGTAGCAGAGGAGTAGCTGGAAGAAGAAGGGAAGCAAACAGCACATCTGTGGGCATCACACCTTTGTTGCCAGGCATGTGTCCAGGTCAGTTCCAAGCTTGTTTTATCAAAAGCTGTGCAGGCTGCCTACCACTCCTTCCATAATTGCTTCATAGTAGCTTAATATTCTACTGCCAGTTACTTGGGAAACGGTGACAACGATGATGATGATGATGATAGTAATAATGATGATGGTAATGGTGATGGCCTATGTTACTGTCTTTATCCGTGACAGCTGTAGTTCAAGCCAGTGGTGGGATGCACAGGTGATGGAGAGTCAGCCTATACCTCTGGGCCATGTCACCCACACAACCCAAGGTCACACACTGTATGGTTTTCAACTCCCTCAGTGGGATGAACTGTTCTTGTATATTTTCTTGCCATCTTCAAATGATCTTGTTTGGCATAGGAGAGACTTATTACAGGGGTTAGGTATAGCCTTCATTAATCACTTCACTGCTGCATCATCATCATCATCCGGACCTCCTTTCCCACCCTAGGGCAGGGTGAGGAGTGTTAACGTCCAGACAGCGCAAGTTTACCCAGTCCAGTGGGCCACACTTCCATTCACTCATCATTCAAGCCCCCGGAATCCTGGCTCTGTCTGTTACCCCAAAATGAATTAAATTATCTAAAACCAGTAGGTGTAAACAGTGGTAGGTGGTGACAACCATCATCCACTCATTTGATGTAGTGCTGCCTACATCTTCCTTCACCTTTATCATTCTTTTTCTGTGTCTGGCCTCCTCACTTCCTATTTCTCCCATCCTTAAAGAGGTTAATGGTGAGGGAGCAGTAAAATGCATGAGTTTTCACACTTAGTGCAGTGAGTGTCAAAAGAGTTTTGTGACTGGTTTGTGTTACGGGGTGAGAAAAAATGTGTTCTTACAATGTGATGAGTTTATGTGTTGACGTAAGAAGTTAAATAAAATACTGAGCTCAGTTCAATTTATACTGCTTTGTTGACATGTTTATTAGTCAGGCTTATTACACTCATGTTTACCACAGAAGTTGTACACAGTCACTAACCAGAGTTTGTAGTTTGTGGATTTCACTGCAGTTCCAGTGGCATCTCTAGGGGGTCTTTATGCTTCTGTTACAGTAGATATGTATTATTCTACAGTAGGTTATTATGTTAATGATGTGTGTGTGTTTTGGATATAATTAATCCTTTATTCTTGTTTAAAGTTGCCTTACATAGCATTATAGATGTATACTGGCAGTGGTCAAACACCAAATCCCCTTATTTCCCTTAGGTTATATACTCTTTTATACAAGCTTTCACTTAATGACTTGGTTTCCATAAACATAACTGCTTATAACATCAGGACCTCCTGTATTATTATTATCATTATTATTATTAGTAGTAGTAGTAGTATTGTTTTTATTATTATTATTATTAGCATCATCATCCATATTATTGCCATCATGCAACTAATCAACAATTTTTCAGGTTGCAACAAGATCCCCCTGCAGGAGTCAGTGCTGCTGTCACAGAAAACATCATAATCTGGAATACCATTATCTTTGGGTGAGTTCCTATAGAAGGGCAGTGTTTGGAAACTCCCTGTACTGTTGTTTGCAGGTGATACTGTGTTGTTAGGTGAAGACGAAGGGCAGCTGCAAGGCTTGGTGGATGAGTTTGGGAGAGTGTGTAAGAAATGGAATCTAAAGGTGAATGTAGGGAAGAGTAAAGTGATGGTCTTTGAGAGAAGTGAATGTACAGTGAGGTTGGATGATGAGGAAATAGAGAATGTGAGTACATTTAAGTACTTGAGGGTGAAGTGCTTGAAAGGACACAACAAGGAAGAAAGGTTGCTGGTTCCTTGAAAGCAGTGATAAGAAACAGGGAAGTGAGCTTGGAGGTGAAAAAGTTACTATTTGACAGTATTGTGATACCAACTCTAACGTATGGAAGTGAAGCTTGGACGTTGTTAGAGGGACAGAAGTCAAGAGTGAGAGCAGTGGAAATGAGTTATTTGAGAGGAGCATGTGGAGTCACATGGAGAGGCAGACTGACAAATGAGGAAGTGAAGGAGTGTTGTGGTGTGGATATGGCTGTGATAGAAAGCATTAGGAGAAGCACATTGAGGTGGTTTGGCCATATGGAGAGGATGGAGAGTGAGAGACTGACAAGGAGAGTGTATGTGAGTGGGGTGGAGGGAGAGAGAGGGAGGGGGAGGCCAAGGATGAGATGGAGGGATGGAGTGGAGAGGTATATGAGAGAGGGGGGTGTGAGTTGGGAGCAGGGCAGTGAAACGGCGGGGGACGGGGCGACGTGGAGGCGATTTGTTTGTGGCCACCCCATATGGGATTAAGGTGTCTGGCAATAAATAGATAGAGATTGAGTTCCTATAGTTTGTTCACTGTAACCTGGCTTAGAGAAGTTAATTCTGGAATTGATAGAGGAAGAAAGAAGCATGGTTTGGGGGTCAAGAGCAACACAGCTGCGTGTGCTTGGCTTTATGCCGAGCAGCGGGGACGGTTGCCACTGATGCCTGAGGCTGTGATTCAAGAGGATCCGGCAACACCCAGCATATCGTATGGATAGGCCTATGAACAGGCAGTATCCTACACAATATCCTTGAAAGGAACAGTTTATGGGCTCCTGGCCTTTGTATCCTTCTTCCTAGCATGCATCCATCCATCATCCAATCCTATGTTGCCCCATGAGAAGCATAGGAGCCCAGGGCTAGGCAAGTTGGTCCTGACATTTCAGATGAGAGTGACCAGCCTCACACATCCCTGAGTGGCAATATGTGAGCAATAAACCCCAACCACCCCTTGGATATAAACCTTCACTGGCTCAATCCGATTGGATTGCCGTAATTACCCACTAAACCACCAGGTGCCAAAATTTGGTCATATGGTTACCACCCAGCTTAGTAAATGGTTTCCTGGTGTACAGGAAACCATTTAGTTTGTCTCTCAGTGAAGAGTCATCCACAGGCAGAAGGAAGAGGAAAGAATGAAGGAAAGATAAACAGAAGAGGGAGTGTGAAGTCACCCGTAGGCAGAAAGACGAGGAAAGAATGAAGGAAGGAAAGACAGAAGAGGATGGAAGGAAAGAAGGATGGGGGAGAGGAAAGGGCAGACACCTGAGAGCAGCACTACATCAAGTGAGTGGATGGTGTAGTGCTGCATTAAAAAAAAAAAAAAGGCATCAGTTTATTTTACCATGGTGGGAAAAAAAAAAATTATGATAATGGTGGTGGTGGTGCTGCTGATGATTGATGATATACATTTTTTTTCACAGGCCACACAACACCCTCTTTGAAGACAACATGCTCAAGTTAATCCTGGAATTGACAGAGGGTGGGAAAAGTTAGGGAAGATGATGATGATGATGATATAGCAAGAGTTTGAGTTGATGGTGGTGATAATGATGATGATGATGATACACTTTTTTTTTTTTTTTTTTTTCATAGGCCTCACAGCCCCTCTTGAATATGGCACATTCCAGTTAATCCTGGAATTGACAGAGTTGAAGATGGTGGTGGTGATGATGATAATGATACAGAGGGTGTATGTAGGTGAGGTGGAGGGAGGGAGAGGGAGGGGTAGACCAAGGATGAGGTGGAGGGATGGAGTTGAGAGGTATATGAAGGAGGGGGGGGTGAGTTGGGGGGAGGGTAGTCAAATGGTGGGTGACAGAGCGACTTGGAGGCGTTTTGTCTGCGGCCACCCTTTGCGGGATTTGGGCGTCAGGCTATAGATAGATTATTTTTTTCCCACCCCTTAGGGGATTAAGGCATCTGGCTACAGATAGATAGATACATAGAGTATTATTATTATTATTATTGTTATTATTATAATTATAATGCTGTATGGTAGTGGGACCTGGGCAGTAAAGGAAGAGGATATTTGCAGGCTCAAACGTACAGAAATGAGAGTGGTTATGTGGATGTGCATTGCGTATCTGTGTGCAAGGGCTGGGGGACTAGGTTTACAGTGGAAGAGTTGAGAGGTAGGATGGGACTGGAGTGTGTTGGTGTTGTGATGAGGAGAGGTAGATTGAGATGGTCTGGGCATGTGGAGAGGATGGGGGATGACAGTTGGGTACAGAAAGTGAGAAGTGTTAATGTTGGGGGTGGAGTTGCAAGAGGTAGACCTAAAAAGACCTGTGATGAGGTCATTGAGTGTGACCCAAAGGATAAGGGACTGAATAGGGAAGCTGTCAGAGATTGAGCAGCTTGGAGGGCCCCCATTAGGTGACAAAGACCGACACATGCAAGCATGTTGGAGCCTTCAGAAACGAAATGACAAATTACTATTTTTTCAGGGCAGACAACACCCCCTTTTAATATCACTTTTTTCCACCCCTACTGGGATTAAGGCATCTGGCTGTAGATAGATAGGTATATAGATTATTATTATTATTTTGTTTTCAGGGCAGACAACACCCCCTTTGAAGCCAGCATATTGGTGTAGCGCCGCCAACCTGTCACCATCAAGTTGGTCAGCAAGATGTTCCAGGCCAGTGTTTACTTGGATGGTGGCATTTGCTGGGACATTCTATTCTAATTTGATGGTAAATTAGACTGAACTGATTCTATGTCCTCTGGAGTTAACATGTAATTATCACATCCATTGGCAGAATCTTGTATAATTTAGTAATGGATGTGACATTCATCAAACACTGCATGCTGAATATTGACTATTGTTCATTCACTTTAACTTGGCCCAGATTTTCATCGTTTTGCAGCTTGCCATAGTTGTGAGGTAGGAATGAGTCCTTTAGTCATGTAGTAAGTTCAGTAAAATACTGTAATGTTCCGTGGGAATTTTGGTAGGACAGCAAGCCGTCTATTCAGATATCTTAAGGATGCCCCAAAATAACATTAAAAACCTGTTGGCAGTCAGAGAAACTGTTGGCATCAGCCTAATGACACCTGTATTGAAAGTGTATCATTGGCACATTTCACTTGGATTGTTTCATCAACTCAACCTATAAAACTCAACGTTTGCTGCTGGGATTCATTCTTCATCCAGGTTCTGCCTTATGGAGCCCCAGTAGGATTAAAGTGATTTTATATTCAGGAGGCAGTTTTTTTTTTTGATAAAGTAAGTGAAAAAATGTACCTCTGACTGAACAGACAGTAGTAGCTACTACTGTATTGTAATACACCCTTTTTTTCCTATTGCTTCTAATCCCCCCCTTGTTGTATGTTGCAGGGGAGGGAGGAGGAGGGAGAGGGAGGACATAAGAGTGAAGGAAGGAGGGGGGATGAAGGGGGAGAGAGGAGGGAGAGGGGGATGGAAGAAGCTGCTTTTCAGGGAAGAGGAAGAGGGAAGAAGGATGACTAGAGATGGAAAGACAAGAAGGGGAAAGAAAGAAAGGAGAGAGAGATAGGGGTGGAGGAGAGGCAGGGAGGAGGAAGAATGGACATGAAGGGAGGGATGGAGGGGTGGAAACTGGTGGGGGGATGGAGAGGGGAGGGAATAAGTGAAAGGAAAGAATGTAGAGGTTGGTGGAATCTGCCAGCTTTGGTCAGTCTGGCTGGAGCTGTGACTGGTGAAGGATGTTTACATTTTGTTATATGATTTTTTTCCTTTTTCTTGCCATTAATTGTTTTTATGCTGATAATATTGACTTTAGCGTGTCTTGCAAACATTCCTGAGTATTTCTAAAGCTTACTCATTGATATTTTTTATGGAGTTTTTAGTGTCATGGCTTATATGAATGTTCTTTTTCAGGGGTGTGAGTTTGGGGGGAAGGACAGCATGATGGCAAAAAGCAGCATGACATGGAGGTGAAGTAATTTGTGGCCACCTTTCCGGCATCAAGGCATTTAGCTGTACAGGACTACCACCACCACAGCAACTACATCTATCATAGCCACTACTACTGTAGAACTGCACTACCGCTGGAGGGAGCATTGAACTGGATACTAATTTGGACAGTATGCCGTAAACTTATCTATTATTTTTTTGTGCATGCTAATTCCATATGGCTTTATATAGCATAAGAGGCTTTTCTAGAGGGGTTAGATATACCTTTTACCTTTAACAAAGTGATATCTAGGGCTGGTGGCAGTACTGTCAAAGCAGAGGAAGTGTGGCCAGGTGTAGTTTGCAGCAAGGGTGTGGGAAGTAACTCCATCTTGGTCAGTGTTTGTGATAAATGGCTGCATAAGAGATATAATGGTGGATCAAGCAGCGTGGAGAGCTGCCATTAGGTGACCAATGCCGATACATGCAAGGATGTTGGTGTCTCTGATACGATGATACAAATTAAATTCTAAAAATAATTTGGTACAGAAAGTCCTGTCTAACATTGATCCCATGTCCCTTTTCAGTTATGTCCAGGTGTAGTAAGACTGGGTGGGTAATTATGACTAGTAACCAAGGAGAAACATTCCTTACTTAGGGCTCAAGATTCCATGCAACAACTTTGTAAAGATCCCTAACTCCTTTTCAGTTATTTGATGGCCAAGTGTATTCAGATATTGGGAGGGTTATTTTGACCATAGGTCTGTTACAATAACTAGGTCCATATTTTTCTTTTGTGGGTTATTTCACACAGCTTATTGGTAGAAAGACAGTGGTTTGTCTCTACACTCATCCCATTGCACTTCATGACCAGCCATATATCCTGATATATGTCTAGTGTTACATTTTAGCATTTAAGATGGAGGGATGGCAAATTTTAGACCAGGTTAGAGTAAGTAGTAATAATGGACTCATTCCTAGCTCCTAGTTAAGGCTTGTTAGTGTCCATCTTCATGTTAGTCGTGGGAATGACCCTTTGTTAGAAGATTGGCTATGAGAGCAAGAATGTGTGGCTAATGTGTTACTGGGATCATCCACACCTTTCCCACCCCAAGGTAGGGTAGGGAGAGACAGAAGAAAACTTGATGGAATGAGATACTAACCAGTGTTCATCCAGTTGAATGAGCCACACTCCCATTCTCACCATTCAGGCCCCTGGAATCCTGGCATCAAGGGGCTGCAATGTTTGCTGAGCCATTGACCATGATGAAGCAGTCTACTGTAAATGGCAGTATACAGGTTTTACTCTAACCTGGCCTAAAATTCTCTTTCCAGCCATATTCCTGACCTGTAACAAGAGTAACTCTAGACTATGATGTTAGTCCTGAAGTGTTATGGATGAGATTTAAATTTGTCATAGTCTTTTTGCCTTTGTGCTAGAAAAGAATATGGCTGCTTGGTTTGATAGGCAGGCCTATATTTGTCCTTTTGCAGTTTATTTGTAGCATTTCATTTTTCTTTTTCATTCCTCATGGGGCAATGTAGGATGATGAATGAACAAAAATGAAATGCTACAAATAAGCTGCACAGGGACAAATTTAGGCCTACCTATCAAACCAAGCAGCCATACTCTTTTCTTGAACTTGGCCTAAACTGTCCCTCATCTTGAAAACGATCTTGTAAGGATAAACATTATAATATACTATATTATACTCATTTCACTTTAATTTGATATAAAAGTGACAACTTCTAGTCTTGAAAACTGAGCTGTAACAAAAGCCTATTAAAATAGTGGTATGGTCTTCTTTTTGGTTTAAAAATTCTCAGCATCTTGAATATTGAGTTTGAACAATAGATGAACACTAGAATATGATGCTTATCACAAAGAAGTGCTGTGGAAAGGATAATTAGCTGTAGCATTGTCTTGTTCTGTCTCTGAACTATGTATGAAATGGCTGACTGAAGACAGTGTTGGGCAAGTTAAAGTGTATGGTAGTAGTAGTAGTAGTGGTAGTGTAATCTGGTGTATTTCTCCTGAATGCCTCCTCTAAATGTAAATGATTTGTAATACTGTACACTCCCTCTTCTGTCATTCTTTTCTTCATTCTTTCCTCTTCCTTCTGCCTGTGGGTGACTACATTGAGTGTCAAACCAAATAGTTTCCTGCACACCAGGAAACCATTTACTATGCTGGGTGGTAACCATATAACCAAATTATGGTGCCTGGTGGTTCAGTGGGTAATTGCAGTGCTCCAATCAGATTGAGCCAGTGAGGGTTTATATCCAAGGAATGGTTGGGGTTATTGCTCATGTAATGCCACTCAAGGATGAGTGAGGCTGGTCACTCTCATCTTAAATGTCAGGACCAATTTACTTAGCCCCAGGCTCCTACCCTCCTCATGGGGCAATATGGGATTGGATGATGGATAGATGAATGTACAGTATTATTATTATTTGGGAGACATGTTATGTGCTGCAGGTGGGGCAGGAGCTAGTTCTCTGGCTGGAGTGAGGAGTGGTTGGAAGAAGTTCAGGGAGCTGTTGCCTCTCCTGACATTGAGGGGGCTCTCCCTCCTTGCTAAGGAATCTTTTTATGTGGCATGTGTTAGGAATGTAATGGTGTATGGTAGTGAGGCCTGGACAGTAAAGGAAAAGGATGCTGTATTTGTTGGCTCAAACATATAGAATTGACAATGATTAGATGGATGTGTAGTGCATCCTTGAATGCAAGGCATGGGGGGGCTAGACTTACAACTAAAGAATTGAGAGGAAGGATGGGACGAGAGTGTATTGGTGTTGTGATGAGCAGGGGTAGACTGAGATGGTAAGGATATGTGAAGGGGATGGAGAATGACAGTTTGGTGTGAAAAGTAAGAAATGTGAATGTTGAGGGTAGGGTTGCAAGAGGCAGACTGAAAAAGACCTGGGATGAGGTCATAGTGTGACCTCAGGGATAAGGGACTGAACAGAACGGCTGCCAGAGATCAAGCAGCATGGAGAATTGCCATTAGGTGACCAAGGCTGATTCATGCAAGCATGTTGGAACCTTTATAAACAATATGATACATTATGAATCTCATTATGCCTTTACTTTCTCCACCTCACAGGTAACAGCGCCTGAGAATACATAGCAGAATTATCCACCAGACAGACCTAATGGCCATCGACGAGACTCATCAGAAAACATGACTGGAGAAGGTAAGAGTTTTAAGATGTAGTTTTTCACTGTCATGTTTGCACAGTCTTATGGCTGTAGTTTAACAGATACATCCTGTAGTTTTTGTGTCTTAGTGTTATGATTACTGGTGTATTTGCAGCATATCTGTCTATGCAAATGTGGCAAACTGCTTTGTACATTCCACAAATCCTCCAGAGGACGTTTTGTCTGTTGATCTATTTATTGCCAGACGTCTTAATCCTCTAAGGGGTGGCCACAAACAAATTGCCTCCATGTCGCCCTGTCCCCCACCATTTCACTGCCCTGCTCCCAGCTCACACCCACCTCTCTCATATACCTCTCCACTCTATCCCTCCAGCTCATCCTTGGCCTCCCCCTCCCTCTCCCCCCGTCCACCTCACTCATATACATTCTCCTCATCAGTCTCTCACTCTCCATCCTCTCAACATGGTCAAACCACCTCAATGTGTTTGTCTTAATGCTTCCTGTCACATCCAGTTTTGTGTATAGGGAAATTCACTCTCTAATGCAAGAGTTAACCATTACTCCCAGTCCTTTATTTATGCAATGGGTCAACTCTGGAACTGTCTCCCTCTGTCTGTATTTCCTACTTCCTATGATCTCCAGTCTTTCAAACACAGTGTGTCCAGGCATCTCGAAATGAACAGATCTTGAATTTGGCTCACTTTTGTATTGTTTTTTTTTTTCTTGGAAGGAATTGTTTGCGGGCTCCTAGCCTTTGGTTCCTTCTTATTCGCATTAAAACAAAAACAAAAACATAAATCATGATGCCATGGCTATTGTCCATCACAGGCATGTGAGTAACATCGTGAAATTAAGTAAGGAAATGGTGAAGTAGGAATACAAATCAGTGAGGTGCATGTGTTATTGGCCTTCACATTTATTTATCCACCATTCAGTACTGTGACATGTGAAGACTTGTTTCATGAGTTGTATAACATCTACAACTGAGGTCATGCCCATTGTGATCCAGCATTTATTTCTGTTCATCACATTTTAATTCTTCAGCATCAATACCTGTTTTATTATATATATTTTTTATTTAGTTTTTTAATACTTTCACATGTTAAAAAATGGTATAAGTTATTACCTTCTTTATTCTTCCATATTTCATCATCATCGTCATCTATAGCCGCTGTTGTAGACGGCCATCGTTCATCTCCTAGATCTATCAATAGTGGTGTTCCTCAGGGCTCTGTCCTATCACCAACTCTCTTCCTTTTATTCATCAATGATCTTCTAAGCTGTACATCTAACCCTATCCACTCATACGCTGATGACTCCACCCTTCACCTTTCCATTCGGTTCCCGCAACGCCCATCTCAACAGTTACTTCAACAAACAAGGGATGAGGCTATGGCACACCTAATGTCTGACTTGGCTCGTATCTCTGACTGGGGTAAAAATAATATGGTTGTTTTTAATGCATCAAAGACTCAGTTCTTACACCTATCAACCCGACAAAATCTTCCACAGGTATACCCATTAATGTTTAATAATATTCAGCTTAATCCTGCATCATCCTTGAACATGCTTGGGGTTTCATTTACTCAGGACTTATCTTGAAAAGATCATATTACATCCTAAGCAGTTTTTTTTTTTTCTCCCTTGTCAGTTGCAGAAGCTCCCTAACACCTTTTCCTAAGCAATTTATTTATTTATTTTTTTGGTACAGAAGATAAACGGAGGGGGGAAAAAAAAAATCCATATACTAGATAACAAGTGTCCTCCATTCATAAAAAAATCTATAACATATGGACTTGAACTACTGTAGGTTGAAGGTTTGGGGGAAAGTATTCTGGGGAAGTGAGTTCCAAAGAGAAGCAGTTTGGGGAATAGATGATATGTGATAGGCAGAAGTTGTTCAGTATGGCAGTGTATCAGACAGTAAAAAAAACAAATACCCAGATGAGGTCATAGAGTGTGACCTCAGGGATAAGGGACTGATAGAGAGGGTGCTAGAGATTGAGCAGCATGGAGAGCAGCCTTCCTGTGACCAAGGCCAACACATACAAGCATGTAGGAGCCTTGATAAATGAGTGATGGACAGGTAGATAGACAAATAGACAGACAGACAGATAGCAAGATATATAATGCTTTGTTTTGATGTACAGTGAATAGATGTAATTGATTTTCTTTTTTCTTTTTTTTCTAGATCTGGGAGCAGGGCAATGACATGGCAGGGACAGGGTGACATGGAGGCGATTTGTTTGTGGCCACCCCTTACGGAATTGAGGCGTCTGATAATAGATAGATAGATAGTACAGCACACAACCTGGCCCATACTGACCTCCATCAGTGCTGCCTTCAGTTGGACTCTGATGGGGTGACTGATAGGAAGGTAAGAGCATGGCTTAGTGTAAGAAGTGGAGTATAGTAGTGGTAGTAATGGTTTTAGTAGTAGTAGTGGTTGTAGTGGCAGTAGTAGTTACAGTAGTAGTAGTTGTAGCAGAAGTAGTAATAGTGATGGTTGTAGTAGTAGTAGTTGTGATGGTTGTATCAGTAGTAATAGTAGTAGTGGGAGTTGTGATGGTTGTAGTAGTAGTAATAGTAGTAGTAGTGGTTGTAGTGGGAGTAGTAGTTACAGTAGTGGTAATTGTTGTAGTAGCAGTAGTAATAGTGATGGTTCTAGTAGTAGTAATATTAGTAGCATAGTAGTAGTAATAGTTGTAATTGTAGTAGTAGTTGTAGTAGTACTAATAGTAGTAGTTGTGATGGTTGTAGTAGTAGTAATAGTACTAGTAGTTGTGATGGTTGTAGTAGTAGTCAAACAGAGGCATTGATGTTTAATTTATACAGGCATGTTGGAGCCTTTATAAACGATACAAACAGAGAGGGGTTGATATTGTATGTTTGTGTCGTTTATAAAGGCACCAACATGCCTTTATAAACGATACAAACAGAGAGGTGTTGATATTGTATGTTTGTGTCGTTTATAAAGGCACCAACATGCCTTTATAAACGATACAAACAGAGAGGTGTTGATATTGTATGTTTGTGTCGTTTATAAAGGCACCAACATGCCTTTATAAACGATACAAACAGAGAGGGGTTGATATTGTATGTTTGTGTCGTTTATAAAGGCACCAACATGCCTTTATAAACGATACAAACAGAGAGGTGTTGATATTGTATGTTTGTGTCGTTTATAAAGGCACCAACATGCCTTTATAAACGATACAAACAGAGAGGTGTTGATATTGTATGTTTGTGTCGTTTATAAAGGCACCAACATGCCTTTATAAACGATACAAACAGAGAGGGGTTGATATTGTATGTTTGTGTCGTTTATAAAGGCACCAACATGCCTTTATAAACGATACAAACAGAGAGGGGTTGATATTGTATGTTTGTGTCGTTTATAAAGGCACCAACATGCCTTTATAAACGATACAAACAGAGAGGGGTTGATATTGTATGTTTGTGTCGTTTATAAAGGCACCAACATGCCTTTATAAACGATACAAACAGAGAGGTGTTGATATTGTATGTTTGTGTCGTTTATAAAGGCACCAACATGCCTTTATAAACGATACAAACAGAGAGGGGTTGATATTGTATGTTTGTGTCGTTTATAAAGGCACCAACATGCCTTTATAAACGATACAAACAGAGAGGTGTTGATATTGTATGTTTGTGTCGTTTATAAAGGCACCAACATGCCTTTATAAACGATACAAACAGAGAGGGGTTGATATTGTATGTTTGTGTCGTTTATAAAGGCACCAACATGCCTTTATAAACGATACAAACAGAGAGGTGTTGATATTGTATGTTTGTGTCGTTTATAAAGGCACCAACATGCCTTTATAAACGATACAAACAGAGAGGGGTTGATATTGTATGTTTGTGTCGTTTATAAAGGCACCAACATGCCTTTATAAACGATACAAACAGAGAGGGGTTGATATTGTATGTTTGTGTCGTTTATAAAGGCACCAACATGCCTTTATAAACGATACAAACAGAGAGGGGTTGATATTGTATGTTTGTGTCGTTTATAAAGGCACCAACATGCCTTTATAAACGATACAAACAGAGAGGGGTTGATATTGTATGTTTGTATCGTTTATAAAGGCATGAGAGGGGTTGATATCACATCCTCACACAATTTGTCTATCAACCTATCTATTGCCAGATGCCATAATCCCGTATCTGTCTATCTATCTATTGCCAGACGCCATAATCCCGTAAGGGGTGGCCATTTATCTATCTATCTATCTATTGCCAGACGCCATAATCCCGTAAGGGGTGGCCGTTTGACTTTGAGTTACTTGTTTTACGGGGAGGGGCACTAACCCTCCACTAACCCACTTGTTGACACATAGGGAGCACGTATGGTTTGGTTATATGGTTACCACCCAGCGTTGTAAATGATTTCTTGGCTTACAGGAAACCATTTGGCTTGTCACTCAATGTAAAGCCACCTGTAACGGAAAGAAAAACAATAAGAAGTGACAGGAAAGATGGGAGAAATAGGAAGAGAGGAGGACAGGCACAGAAAAAGAATGATAAAGGCTAAGGAAGAAGTAGGCAGCACTACATCAAGTGAGTGGATGATGATGAGAAATAGGAAGAGAGGAGGACAGGCACAGAAAAAGAATGATAAAGGCTAAGGAAGAAGTAGGCAGCACTACATCAAGTGAGTGGATGATGATGAGAAATAGGAAGAGAGGAGGACAGGCACAGAAAAAGAATGATAAAGGCTAAGGATGAAGTAGGCAGCACTACATCACGTGAGTGGATGATGATGAGAAATAGGAAGAGAGGAGGACAGGCACAGAAAAAGAATGATAAAGGCTAAGGATGAAGTAGGCAGCACTACATCAAGTGAGTGGATGATGGTGAGAAATAGGAAGAGAGGAGGACAGGCATAGAAAAAGAATGATAAAGGCTAAGGAAGAAGTAGGCAGCACTACATCACGTGAGTGGATGATGGTGAGAAATAGGAAGAGAGGAGGACAGGCACAGAAAAAGAATGATAAAGGCTAAGGAAGAAGTAGGCAGCACTACATCACGTGAGTGGATGATGATGAGAAATAGGAAGAGAGGAGGACAGGCACAGAAAAAGAACGATAAAGGCTAAGGATGAAGTAGGCAGCACTACATCAAGTGAGTGGATGATGGTGAGAAATAGGAAGAGAGGAGGGCAGGCACAGAAAAAGAATGATAAAGGCTAAGGATGAAGTAGGCAGCACTACATCAAGTGAGTGGATGATGGTGAGAAATAGGAAGAGAGGAGGACAGGCACAGAAAGAGAATGATTATGGTCGCCACCACCTACCACTACACAATTAGTGCAGATTTAGAGATAGTTTTATTGTAGCTTGAAAAAAATATTTTGGAAATTGGCTGTTTGGATTTGGTAATGTGTACTGTATTGTAAATGAGTTTTCATTCCTGTAGAATGGATTGACTCTATCGGATACGTTTATGTGAAGGTATAAAATGTGGTGAATATTTTTGGGGTATCAGATAGAGCCAGGATTCCGGGGGCTTGAATGATGAGTGAATGGAAGTGTGTCCCATTGGATTGGGCAAATTTGTGCTGTCTGGACATTGCTACTCCTCACCCTGTCCTAGGGTGGGAAAGGAGATCCGGATGATGATGATGATGATGATGATGATGGAACAGTAATGAGAAGCTGCACAGTCTGTTGCATAACACAAGCACTGTGGCCACCCTGGATGCTGGTACCCTCAGCTGGATGTAGGTCTTCCAGTCTGCCTGCACGTTTTCCTTTAAAATGTGTGTGTGTGTGTGTGTGTGTGCTTACCTAATTGTATCTTTACAGGAATGAGTGAAGGTCGTACTTCCTATAGGTTATATATTAATTTACGTCTCTTTTCTCCTTCCCTGATATGCATTTATATAGCATTATCATGTCACCTCTTTTCCTTCTCTCCTGTAGTGTTGGTAGATTCAGTTTATTTAGTCTTTCTTCGTAGCTTAGATCCCTCAAGCTTGGTATCCATCTTGTAGCGGCCCTTTGAACTTTTTCAATCTTGTCTATGTGTTTTTTGAGATGAGGATTCCAGACTACTGATGCATACTCCAGGGTTGGTCTGATGAATGATGTTATTATCTTTCTCAGCATGTCTTCATTTATATATGTGAATGCTATTCTCATATTAGCAAGGAGTGTATACATGTTATGTACTTTCTCATTGATGTGGTCAGCTGGAGATAGTCTGTTATTGATAGTCTCTCACAGGTCCTTCTCCCTTTCTGATATGTGTAGGGTTGATCATCCTAACTTATAACCCCAGTCTGGTCTTTTCTCACTTTTACCAAACTTAATTACATGACATTTGTCCACATTATATTCCATTTGCCATTTATTGCTCCTTTGTGTGTTTGTGTGTGTGTAAGGAGGAAGCAACCAGAGGCCAATGACTATCCATGTTGTAGGAATGGCTCTGTTCCACTGGCTGAAAAGTATGTAGTATTAACTCAGAATTTTCCATCCACAGATATCGTTCAGACCCCTGGATCTGGAGCCCAAGAAGACCCGTGCCATCTGCTGCAGCCTGACAGCGGCAGATGAAGCGCCTCACACCTAAGATATCAAGAGGCGATTTCCCAGCCCGAAGGTATGCCGTCAAGACATAAATAAACGTGGATCGAATGTTTATTTTTTAACCCCCACTGAACTGTTTTTACTTCCCCCTGAAAAGTTAGATGACTGCAAGTGTGTGAGAATGTTAGATGACTGTACCTCTGTGTGAATGATAGATGTCTGAGCAATTGTGTGTGCATGTTAGATGTCTGAGCAATTGTGTGAGAATGTTAGATGACTGCAGTTGTGTATGAATGGTAGGGAATAATTAATTGTGTGTGTCTCTTGTCATTTTTCATCCCAGAGTGAAAAATAAATTGTCCATCATGTGAAACATAAGTTTTACTTTCCAGGGTCATACCACAAGAGGCTTTTGTAGACTTAACACATCTCTGTGATTCATTCTCATTGCATCTCAGTATCCTTTTGTATGTAACTAATTATGAAGACAATGGTGCAGGAGAATACTGAGTTGGAAAAAGGAAGATAAATCATCATCATCATCATTCGGACCTCCTTTCCCACCCAAGGGCAGGAAGATAAATCACTAACAAAAAAGGAGCTGCAGTGCCTGCCATACAACTTATAATGTGGCCTCTTGTAGGTTGTACCATCCACTCGTGTGATAGTTTTCTTTGCTGTTTACATCTTACGCTTATAGATTAGTCACTTACAGGAGCAGCCTAGCATGGACGAACCTACCTTAAAGTTTCCCTTCATATGCTTTTTGTTTTTCCAATTTCTTGCAGTTATCTTTTCATGTTTTTTGTTTATGTTATGTTCAGCCAGTCTTCTGCAGTTAAACTTGCATGTTCATAGTTACGTTCTTTGTTCTTCCAGGTTTTTGTAGCCACACTTCCATGTTCTTTATGTGCTGTGTTCTGTCAGTGTCATATTCTGTGTTTATGTGCCTTTTTCTGCCTCCTCCTTCTGTTATGTTCTTTATGTGCTTTGTTCTGCCAGTCTGTGTTTTTGTCTGCCAACCTTCTTCAGTTATCCTCAGTTATGTTCTTCTCTTGACTCGGTACTTAGCCAGTTCTTTAAAGCATGGCCTGTATTCTCGTCCGTTAAGGCAGCACCCTAACACTTCTTCCCAAGCAATTTATTTTGCTTATTAACCCTTGCTGTCCTCTTGTATGATATTTAAATAATTCAAATATCACCATACACTTCCTAAAAAATGTACATCATCACCATCATCATCCGGACCTCCTTTCCCACCCTAGGGCAGGGTGAGCAGTACCAATGTCCAGACAGCCCAAATTTGCCCAGTCCAATGGGCCGAGCTTCCATTCACTCATCATTCAAGCCCCCGGAATCCTGGCTGTATCAGATACGCTAAAAACATTTACCGCGTTCTGTAGCTTCACATAAATGTATCCGATTAAGTAAAAAATGTACAAAATCCTATTACCTAACTGTTTCCAAAAATAAGTAGCTAAGGGCTAGGAAGCTGGCTTAATTGATGAGAATACAAGCCATGTGTACAGTAGCATGGCTCACCTCAGTTTGGGGATTCCTTCAGAAAAAGGATGGCATCATTATTTTGAGTTGAGTGATTAAATCCTTCAGCATTTAGCTTCATGTATTGTTTTCCCTTCACTCAGCTAGATATGAACTCAGGGGACTGGTGGTCAGCATCCCCTGAAAGGAGGATGGTGATCTGCCGCCAATATGCTCCTGTAGACAAGAAAGCAGGGAAGGGATAATAGATCAGGTAAATGAGAGAGCCTTGGTTAGTAGTGGGCAGTGGTGTTTAGCACAGGAGGCAGTCCAGCACCTGAGGCCCAGTGATGGGTTTTGCTGACCTTACACAACTCTTGTCTTTCTCTTACTGATGTGTGAACGGTGGCAGTTTGTGACCATAAACAGGAGAACGTTGATATATGTTGAAATAAACTGGTAAGGAAAGGTGCTTGGGTGTCCCACCAACCAGTGGGAATATGACTAACACTTTGACTTAGTCACACTTGTGTAGGAGCTGCATAGTGGTGGTGGTGGTGGTGGTGGTGGTGATGATGATGATACTCGCTCACTTACTCACCCACTCACTCACTCACTCACTCACTCTTTTATTCACTCACTCACTCACTCTTTTATTCACTCACTCACTCACTCTTTTATTCACTCACTCACTCACTCTTTTATTCACTCACTCACGAACTCACGAACTCTCTCTCTTTTTCACTCACTCATTCATTCTCTTACTCACTCATTCACTCACTCTCATATTCACTCACTCACTCATTCACTCTCTTACTCACTCACTCACTCTCTTATT
>NC_137019.1:40820097-40822597 GCF_032717465.1 Coenobita brevimanus
ACTCCCCCTGCAAGTCACACAGATCTGGGTTCGACTGTTACATACTCCTTTTCGTCTCTACACGCCCGCAAAATAATAATAATAATAATAATGATGATAATAATAATAATAAACACGAGCGTTCATCAACCACCCTCCCTCCACAAGATAGCAACTCATACTGCCCCAAACAGCAGCTCATAGCCAGCGTCTCTCTCCCGGTGAGTTTCCAATCAGTATTTTCAAATTTTTAAATAAAGCATAAGAAAAACAATAGCGGGGCCTTTCCTGTTTCTCAATATACAAAATTTTATCATCTTTCTATATAATTTTTGTCTTGAAAAAAATGGGGTTAGTTTTGGAAAATGGGTTTAAAATTAATTGATGGTAACTGAGTACATATTTAACGGCGTCATAATACTACCCCCCCTCATAGCAATCCCGCCAAATCTCGTACTTAATGAGGCCTAAATACACCTCCTAATTACACCTATAGTGCTAATTGGGGCTTAATTATATCTTCTGATTAATTAGTTCTCTTCAGAATAATGAAAGAAAGATACAGGATTTGAATTAAATATATTAGAGAGTTTGAATTATTTATACGCAACCTCGACCAGGCATCCAGATTTCACGATTCTTTCCCCACCCCCCCAACAAGCCTCCTACTTCCCTCCACCCCTCCCTCTCCTTCTCTCCACCTCCTTACCTTCCCTCCACCCCCTCCCTCCATACCTTCCCTCCTCCCCCTTCCCTCCCTTCCTCCTCCTCCCAATTTCTACACAGTAACCGATCTTATGATACGGACGATTTGAATGTTCAGATATTTAAACAGAAAACCGTTTACAATAATTTAACACCCAACGGAAGAATGGTTTGAATTTTGATTTGCTTTCGTCGACATATTTCTCTCTCTCTCTCTCTCTCTCTCTCTCTCTCTCTCTCTCTCTCTCCTTTGTCTTTCAGTTTTAGCATACAAAATAGATTCTCTCTCTCTCTCTCTCTCTCCACACAGCCTTGTCCACCAACTCAAGTCCCTAACGCCTTTTCCTAAGCGATTTATTTTGTTTTTTACAATTATACTGCCCTATTCATTGTTATACAAATCCCTAACACCTCATCCTAAGCGATTTATTTTGCTTATTATCCTTTACTGCCTTTTCATTGCTATATAAATCCCTAACGCCTCGTCCTAAGCGATTTATTTTCCTTGTTACACTTTGTAGCCCTATTCATTGTTATAAAAATCCCTAACACCTTTTCCTAAGCGATTTATTTTGCTTTGTACACTCTACTGCCCTATTCATTGTTATATAAATCCCTAACACCTCTTCCTAAGCGATTTATTTTGCTTTTTACACGTAACTGTCCTATTCATTGTTATATAAAGCCTAACACCTTTTCCTAAGCGATTTATTTTGTTTATTACACCTTACTGCCCTACTCATTGTTATATAAATCCTTAACACCTCTTCCTAAGTGATTTATTTTTCTTCCTATTCCTTAACACTGAATTATAATCTCTTTATTTTCGTCCTCTTTCCTTCCCATACCTTCTTCCTCTCTCTCTCTCTCTCTCTCTCTCTCTCTCTCTCTCTCTCTCTCTCACATTTCCTTCCCTGTTTTCTCTCTCCCCGCATCCTCCCTCTTCCCCTCCCTCCCCTCCCCCTCCTCCCCCTGACCCGTACCCCGCACCCACCCGTAGCTCGTTAGGGTCATCGCTAATTAGGTCCGTAGTTGGCTAGTTATGAACCTGCGCCTCCAACCACCTCGTTAGATGGTTAGCCTGATGTGTGTGTGTGTGTGTGTGTGTGTGTGTGGACTTGAAATCCCTCCCTCATTCTCTCTCTCTCTCTCTCTCTCTCTCTCTCTCAGCTTATATCACGTGGCTCAGTGGCAGAAAAAGACAATGCTACGGCTCTACATCCTTTCCATAGCACTTCTTCGTGACTAGCATTCAGGAGAGAGAGAGAGAGAGAGAGAGAGAGAGAGAGAGAGAGAGAGAGAGGGCAATTTTAGGCCAAGTTAAAGTGAACAGGATATACCAGGGTAGTATTTTCGTCCGTAAAGCTCCCTAACACCTTTTCCTTTGCGAGTTATTTTTGGATAAGGCTGGTTAATTCTTTTGAGTGTTAAAGAGAAGAGGACAGTAAGGTGTAATGAAATAAATCGCTTAGGAAAAAGTGTTAGGGAGCTTCCATATCCGACGAGAGAGAGAGAAAGAGAGAGGGTGAGCAGGAGAGGGGGGGGGAGAGAGAGAGGAAGAGGGGGAGAAAGAGAGAGAAAGGGAGGCAAAGGGGAAGGGAGAGAGAGAAAGAGATGGGAGGAAAGATAGGACCCCCCTCCCCGCCGTTTTTCCCTCCGTTCCTCCTCTTCCTCCTCCTCCTCCTCCTCATCATCATCATCATCATCATTATCATCATCATCACTGTCATTATACTTTTCATTTATCGTCCACTCACTTGATGTAGTGCTGCCTACTTCTTCACCTTTATCATTCTTTTTCTGTCTGCCCTCGTCT
>NC_137019.1:40827597-40910550 GCF_032717465.1 Coenobita brevimanus
AACAAAACTCCTCCACACACTCAAGAGACCAGCAAGTTCAATCCTTTCACACCTGACAATCTCCACCTGCTCTCCCCGACACACCGCACACATGAAATCAGCATTATCTCGCAGTCTACCTCTAATACCACTACATCTCTTGTGCACCCACTTATCACACACACCGCACAAGATGGAAGTACTTCCCACGTTCCTGTGGCAAATTGCACATGGCCACCCCCCCTCATCGTTGTACCGCCACCACCCCTAGGTATCATTACTTTTTTATCTGCATATACAGTATATATATATATATATATATATATATATATATATATATATATATATATATATATATATATATAATTATCATCATCATCATCATCATCATCATCAGCCATAACTAGTCCACTGCTGAACAAAGGCCTCCCCCAACCTTTTCCACGAATACTTTGACTGAGCCAATCTTTGTCACGTTTTCCCTGCAAATGTCTCTATCTCATCCCTCTACCTCCTGTCTGGCCTTTTTCTGCTACGATTACATTCTCTTGGTGTCCAGTTAGTCAGCCTCTTGCTCCAACGGTTGTCCCATATTCTTGCTACATGGCCTGCCCACCTCCATTTCTGTTCTTTTATAACTTCTATAATATCTTTAACTTTAGTCTGCTCTCTCACCCAAGTTGATCTTTTCCTATCTCTTAAAGTTATTCCTAACACTGACCTTTCCAATGCTCTGTGAGAACGGATTAATTTATTTTCCATCAATTTTGTCAGTTTCCAGGTCTCAAAACCATACGGCATAGTTGGAATTATACATTCATTATATGCTTTTCGTTTCATACAAATTGACAAGCTACTTTTCATAATGTCTCTGTGTTTACTGAAAGCTTTCCATCCAATTGTAATGCGTCTTTTTATTTCCCTATCATGATCTTTCGTTAATTTTAGTATTTGCCCCAAGAAATTGTACTCCTCGACTTCTTCATGGATTTCTTCACTTATTCTGATGATGCTCTTCGGTGTATGTGGATTAACCATTAGTTTTACTCCGGTTCATCTTTAGCCCTACTTTGAGACTTTCTCTGTTCAGGTCATTTAACATTTTCTTGCAATGCCTCTACTGTTTCTGAGATTAGGACAATGTCATCTGCAAAACTTAAATGGTTTAGCTTATCTCCATCTATGTTCACTCCTTTGTTTTCCCAGTCTAGCTTTCTGAAAATACTTTCTAGGAATGCTGTAAATAATTCTGGTGAAATTATATATATCTCCCTGACGCACGTACTTCTCAATCTTATTATTTTCCGAGTCCGCATTTAACTTAACTGTAGCAGTTCCCTCTTTATATACCAGGTATGCTTTCTAAAAGTTTTACAGTGTTCTCATTCAGTCCATGTTCTCGCAGTAAATTTATAATTGCTATGTGCTCCATTGAGTCGAAAGCCTTTTCGTAATCAACAAAACCTATGCACAGTGGTTTATTATATTCTGTTGTTTTCTCAATTAGCTGATTCATTGTGTGTAGATGATCAATTGACGAATACCTGCTTCGAAATCCTTCCCGTTCAAGAGGTTGGTATTCCTCCAAACTTGTTGTTATTCTGCTCGTAAGGAATTTAGTGATGAGTTTGTAAATGACTGATAATAAGCTAATGGCTCTATAGTTAATAAGATCTTTTGAGTCACCTTTTTTGTACAGTAAAATAACTATTGCATTACACCATGTTTTGGGAATTTTCTTCTTTTTTATACATTGAGTAAATAAGTGCGCAAGCCTACACACACACACACACACACACACACATATATATATATATATATATATATATATATATATATATATATATATATATATATATATATATATATATATATATATAGCCTAAAATACCAGCATTATCCCTTATTGGCTGTTTCACTGCGTTGTAAGGAGACTTGGCTTTCAAATCAAATATGTTACTCAAAAATGCAATATATTCATTGGTAATATGCAATTGGCATCGTATGTATGATGCAAATGAAAATGTAAAGTGAAATGGTTTATGTTCTGGTGCTTTTGAAATTCCTGCATGTGCTAATGGGAATCAGTGAGCCATAACATTGCAGTTTTATTGCTTATTGCTTTGTCAGTCGCAATGACACCATTGGGATGCGTTTATGAAGGATTATGCAATGAGGTGCCTGTGATGAATTCGTGTCACTCGTGATGTAGGCGATGGTGTTGTACAGCAAATTTGATCAAACTTGAAAATCTGGATGATTGGAGGACTGATTTGACTAGGAACAAGAAGATTCATTCCTACCTCAAATCTTAGGCCTTCAATTTTCATGGGGGAATGTTCCAGTTCCGTCAGGCGAAAACGACCCAACTACTATGAAAACCAAAGATTCTGGATAAACGTGTTGTCGAAGAATCAGAACTTTTAATAGGGTGGCTTTTATTATTTTTTTTTTTCACTTCTGCTATTGTACGATTTCATTCAGATTGTCATATGCTTCCTATAGTCTTTTTGTGTTTTCATCTGACGAAACTGGGTCATTCATTACACCTGAGTTCTATTTTGTGATTGCATGACTCAATGAATCTGAGTTACGAGGTAAGAATGAGCCTCGTTGGTTACAAATAAAATCAACGCTCCAGTCTTACTACACATGACCATCAATCAAACTAAAAAAGGTTAGGGATCTTTTTCAGGTTTGAGTAAACGCGTCTTAGTGGAGGGGTGAGTATCATGGGGGATAAAGCGAAATTGTAGTTTGATAGTGAAGTCTCGGGAAGATGCTTTAGCGTTGCAAATGTGGCATGGTGGTGAGCCCGTGATGCCTCGTTAAAAGCAGGCATCGTACGAGTCGGTTCTTTGTTTACAAGTTTGTATGTAATGTTGATACATGAAGGATATGAGCATTGCAGTGAGGTGGAAAAAACAGACATTAATCCAAGGTACAGACGTGTAAGTGGTAGGTAGATGTAGAAAAATCAGACTATACTCCTGTTATCAAGAGGCGTCCTTACACCTCTTTTTCCTACTGTTTTATGCACGACACAATAATATTTCATTGTATAAGGAAAATATGCAGGAAGATTAAAAGAAAGAAGGAAGGACATTAAGCAGAAAGAGTATGAGAAGATAAAACTCTTCAACTTCAGCTAGTTTGGTGCTCTTTTCAAGGTTGAAATTCGCAAGTATTGAGTTACACGAACCTGACCATCATATTTCAAGCCATTTTTATATGATGCTCCTCCCTCCCTTCCTTTCTGTGTTCTTTCCACATAGGTTTTCCTCTCTTCATATCCTACTTTTTTTCATTTTTTTCTGGTTAGCCTTTCTTCTCCTCCTCTTGTAGAAAAAGAACGAAAATTAAAGAATTAAATAGCAAAGTTGTTACTATAAGATGGGAAACATATTAAAAATGTTTACGGAATCCATACTACTGCATCATATATATGACTGTTGAAGATGGTACTAGTTGTTGATGATGATGACATTGGTTATGATGATGATGATGATGATGATGATGAGGAGGAGGAGGAGGAGGAGGAGGGGAAGGAATATTATGAACAATCCTTATATTCATCTAATATTCAAGTTTTGTGACTGTCGACAGCAAAGTTTTCTCGTAACTGCTTTTTACAAGTACAATTACCTGCAAACGAACTCAACTTTGGCAGTCTGCGAGATACAGTACTTTAGTCTTTTTATCTCGTGCACTGGATTCTTTTTTTTTTTTTTTTTTTCCAGCCATTCTTGCCATCACCCCAAGTTCTCAAGGTTAGGCATGAGATTGGAGCGGAGGACGAAAGCAGCTTGAGTAGGATTTTTTATTTTCTCAGGTAGTTAATATAGACTCTTAAGCTGAATTTTTTGTGAGTGAATGCTTAATTACCCAGTTTTTTGTACCGATACTTTTTATATGGTTCTTTCATTCAGTGCCGGAGGAAAAAAAAAAAGACATGGATCTTTATATTGTGTTTAACAAATGCCTTAGTTACCAGTGATTGTAAATAAATGAATAAATAATTAATGAATACTAAACGATAATTCGACAGTGACCTTCTTCATCATAAAAAATATCAACCGATTCAACTCGATGATGTATTTTTCCCTTTCGATTCTTTCTCAGACGTTAGTATGAAATGTGCGAAAGATTTCTTGCAGTGGGGGGGAGGGGTTGATTACGACTATCTATCACTTCACCCTCGAAAAGTCTCTCCAAAGCTAAACATAATCCTCTAACGGTAGCAAGGACAGAACAAATTTTACATTATCCGGGTCAGACGTAAATCTGAATATAGTTACACTGGGCCACAAGATTGCAGGAAAGACAGAGAGGGAAGGCCCCATGACAGTGTTGCCACTCTATTTTTTTTTAATAGTACCAGATCAAACCAGTCAAAAGTACATGCGAACAAAATGTACCAAATAAAAAAATTCTTACCTAATTTAAATGATTAAAACTGCAGCTCTTAGTCTTCTCTTCCTTCAGATGTAGACCACTGCTTAGCGGTCGCTTTCTTCACTAATTCAGCATATCAAATTTTGAGGACACTGCTGCCTGAAAAAATAAAGTTACTATCTTCATCTCTGGACTGCAAATTTTCCAAATGCTTTTCTGTTTTGCTGTGCCTTTTTAGTAGTGTTACACTCCTTGTTATTTCACAGTTGCACACGCTGCAAAATGCTTTATTTTCTGAGCTTTTACTTTTAGAGACCCACGATGAAAATCTGTCATGCACCCACTTTTCTTGAAATTTATGTTCATATTCTCTTTTCTATTTTGGTGTGCCCTCGTCACCACTGTCACTTCCCGCAGAGTCCACGGGTGTACTCCTTTCTGCACTCATGTTTCTATCCAGGACTGCTAAGGTAAATCCAAGGAAGGAACAGATAGCGGTAAATATCACACGAGGTGGCAATATGCTCATCTGTGGCGGCCAAGGAAGGTACTGAAGTGTGTCCACTCACACGTCCAGGACAGGAGCAGTCCACTCACCCGCCGTCTGCCGTTGGTGTCACGTTTCTAGCAATCTCTGTCAGCTGTACAAATCCCCCAGCTAGCTTGATCTCGTTTTAGACTAATGTATTTAGTACCATATTTTGTCACATATTGTGAAAATCGTACCAAACGTACTTCTATCTATCTATCTATCTATTGCCAGACGCCTCAATCCCGTTTGGGGTGGCCACAAACAAATCGCCTCCAAGTCGCCCTGTCCCCCGCCATTTCACTGCCCTGCTCCCAACTCACACCCCCCTCTCTCATATACCTCTCCACCCCATCCCTCCATCTCTTCCTCGGCCTCCCCCTCCCTCTCTCCCCCTCCACCTCACTCATATACACTCTCTTCGTCAGTCTTTCACCCTCCATCCTCTCCACATGGCCAAACCACCTCAGTGTGTTCCTCATAACGCTTCCTATCACATCCACATCCACACCACAACGTTCCTTTATATCCTCATTCGTCAGCCTGTCTCTCCACGTGACTCCACAGGCTCCTCTTAAATAACTCATTTCCACTGCTCTCACTCTTGACTTGTGTCCTTCCAACAACGTCCAAGCTTCACTTCGGTACGTTAGAGTTGGTATCACAATACTGTCATGTAGTAACTTTTTCACTTCCATGCTCACTTCCCTGTTTCTTATCACTGCTTTCAAAGAACCAGCAACCTTTCTTCCCTGCTGTACCCTTTCAAGCACTTCACCCTCCAGACCTCCATCCTTACTCATCACACTACCCAAGTACTTAAATGTACACACATTTTCCAATTCCTCACCATCCAACCTCGCTGTACATTCACTAACTTCACCTGAAAGTACCCAATTTGGTACATTAGTATAAAAAACGGCAACACTGCTAGTCCATGAACACAGACTGCATCATTCTTACGTATCTGATTTTGAGAAATTTTTGTGCTCTACCGTACGGTCAAAGACACAACCACCTTCCCAAAGTTTGACGAATATATAGCTGAAAAACTGAGCCATTTGAAACACGTACTAGTATAGACAGGGTTTTCATTGTATTTCGCCAGGTGTAACTACTTTGGACGGGACTGGGAAGATAGTTGTCTTTGATTGTACATGCATTCAAGACAACAGCAAAGTAGTTAACCGGATGGCTGTAAATGATCTTGGCATTATTTCTCTGAGTAATATCGCACGATGTACATTAATCAAGAGAAACCTGAGGTGCCAAAATGTTTTTTAAAAATGTCTACTTGGCCTAGAATAAAGAACGCTGTCCGGTAATTCATTTAAACTTTATTATGGACGATGTCATTCATCTCATGAAAACCAACGTCAGACAAACGATTAAAACAATTACTGTCAAGTTTTGTTATCTCCTGTGAAATATATTCACTCTAAATTTATATAATTCATACTCAAGCCTGACGGAGATTACGACTTGCCATCATTTCCACAGCATGACTTTCGTGACTTGCACCACTTTTTAACACCAGCATTCAAGGTGGAGGTAAACATATTTGACGAGACTGAACTGAAAAGACTGTAATAGTATTGTTCTACATCATAAACAGAAAAACAACTAACCAACCAACCAAACAGACAAACAAATATTCAAGAAAAACTCGGTGAGAAGAGAAAGATTGAGGAAGAGAAAGCTAATGGAATATCTTGGTTGCGGGGCAGGTGCTCTGAGGCTGATGTATCATTTATAACAAAAAGAAAAAGGTAAAACTATAAAAAGTCTTTGGCACAGGCACTAAAAACTGTCTGCATTTAAAATTCTCTTTTTGGATTTAAAGTATTGATTTCTGAATCGCAATAGGAAACATTCCAAACATTCACTTTATTTCGTTCAATATCCATGAAAATGATAGTGAAGCCGAGCATAAAGCTGCTCCAGGGACTAAAGTGATGATGTATGAGAAATGAAGGAGATAAGGCTGTATATAGAAAAAGCAGAGTAAACAAAATTACGGTACATAGAAGCTCCTATAAACTCCCCTCAGTGATATCAAGAACATATAGACAACTATTATAAAAATGAGTTATTTCAGTAACTGTATTATGTAGAGTTCTGTTATAAATGGCTTTGGAGATTTCTTAAAAACTACTTACCGATTAATTCTGCACATAGCACCTCATTATCCTCATATATTTTTTTATGGAAACTGTTATTAACAAACAACAGAAAACATGCAAAGAACTGTTAGGGTGTCATCTGGAAACTATATAACCAAAAAGAGGCACTACGGGGTCTACTGTGTCAACTAAAAAACAGCGTTAAACTTGATTACATATATAGTTTTACTTGTGTAGACAGATTGACAGAGAGAGAGAGAGAGATACCGGCATATATAGGTATCTATCTATATATCTATATCTGTCTATCTATCTATCTGTATCTATATAGATAGATGGATAGATAGACAGGTAGATAGACAGATAGATAGTACTCAGTCCACAGTATCGGCGGAGTGGAATTAGGTACATCAGAAAACGTGTAATCATCGGGACATATATTACGCGGGAGTTCTCGGTTGTCCGTAGTTGTCTATAGAACGTTTGTTTTTTGTGTAGGAAGGAATGGAAGATTGGGAGGAGATCAGAAGAGATATGAGAGATGGCAGAGAAAGAGATGGAATTGGGTGGGAGATGCAGAAAAGTTTGGATTGGATGTCACAGCGTCCATTACAGCTCCCACAGAGTTCGCTGTTAAGGAACTGGAGTGATGTGACTTGTAACCACTCAAACTTTGCCAAGAATCGTTAGTAATCGCACCAGCCGAGCTGCCATTGTTATTTCATGAGAGAATTTACATTTTACAAACATCAGGAGGGTTATTGGCTCCTAAGGAGATCATGTACTGGACAAGTAACTGCATTTACTGAAGATTCAACCAACGTGTGTGAGTAAAGGGTAGAAAAGAGGGAAGATCTTACACACTGATATTTATTTAATGTTCTCTAAATTTGCTAATTGTTGGGGTTAATTATACCAATGTTAGTGACGTTAGGAACATAGGACCTCTCTTGACAATAGAGGTTAAATGCCAGGGCTTATACTGTAAAATACAATAATTAGGTGCATCATGGTTAACAAATCCAGATATACCTTTCTTCCTTAAACTACTCTCTCTCTCTCTCTCTCTCTCTCTCTCTCTCTCTCTCTCTCTCTCGTGCGCACGCGCTCAGCTGGGAAGAGGGAGAACAGAAGTTAAAGTGGTAGGAGAAGTTAGAGCAGGGCTGATGAGAGCAAGGTGAGGCAGCAAGGGATTGATGCCAAGAGGAACGTGAAAATGATTTTTTGAGGATTAATAGCGAGATGAAAGTCAGCCAAGTGCAAAAAACATGAGTGGGGAAGGAAAGTTTGGCGTGATGAATGATGGGGAGGAAAGGAGGGTGCAAGAGATGGGCGATGGAGAAGGAAGGGGAGAGGAGCATGGGGCGAGATTTGCTGGTGGGAGTGAGGAGACGAATGGGGGTGAGAAGGTGCTGCGGTGGCTGGAAGCAATCAGGATGATGTGAAAAGCAGACATGATTGTTTTTAAAGTGAACTAGTACGAGTATCTTATTAGGGTGTTTTGGGCGATTCTTTCTCTTCTTCAACCAAATGTATTTTTCTTCACATTCCTCGTCAATTTGTCGATATCTTTATCATTTTATTTAGTCGTCTTTACAATACATCCTCACAGGGTTTTTAACAGCATTCTCCTTACACTCAACTGTGTTCATCTATATTTTACCTTGAAGTGATACCCGAATATAAACCCAGTTAAAGATGAATTGGATGATTTGTAGTGACTGTGTGTGTGTGTGTGTGTGTGTGTGTGTGTGTGTGTGTGTGTGTGTGTTATACTGATTTCCACAGTTTATAATAATGATAGTAACCAATGATCGAAAATCGTTTGCTGAGGACGATGGTGGCTTGTTTTTAATTTTCTTTTACACTTTCAGTGTATCATGTTCCATAATCTCTCCAATATGTCTCAGTTCAAAAGTTAGATATCTTCTTTTCTCCCTGGTACCCATATACTATATCACTCCTACCCTTCTTGGTCACATCTGTTTCCTTCTCTCACTGATTTAGGTACTGTAACTTCACTACAGTGTCCCCTCCCGGCTCTTATGTAACGCGACTGTAGCTACATTATACCTGTACATTGTTTTAATAATAGATGCCGTGAATTGCTTGAATGAAGGATTGATATCCACATTTAGGAAAGTCTTCTAAGGGAATGATTAGAGTGTTTCGGGCCCAATTGGACCCACATCATGTGTGACTGGACATGAAGATGATCCATGCCGGGTCTAAAATTCTGTATCTTGAGAATGTTTTTTTTTTTTTTTTTTTCAAACTTGACACAGAACAAGGACAAGAGAGGGAGTTGTGACTGGCCTGCCAGCATACTGAGCCAGACTGACAGGACAACATTCCCATGTAGAAGAAATACCGTTGGCCTGATGGTGACATACTTATTCTTTTATGTGATCTGTTCTGGGAATAGGCTTATTCTCCTTTTTCTGAGACCAAATAGTCCTCCTGCACGCCACACACCTTCACATGTTATTACTTAGACACAATTACACACCGTCCGTATTAAATTTCATGCAATGACTGATTTAAAACTGGGGTGTGGTAATAGAGGTGGTGTTTTATGCCGTGTCAGTGGGTCTCATAGATCACTTTATGATGATCAACGAATCTGATATCATTATGGTGTTCCTTACCACAGCCTGGGACCCAACTCGTGTCCTCATACACAGTAGTTCACTTTTCTTTAACCAAGTGACAAACACCTCCCTCGTGATCACCACATTTTTTTTTTGAGGGGGAGGGGGCCTAGTCTTCTCTGTGTTCCTTCTCATGCATGATATTTTGTTATCCTCATTCATTTTACTTGCCAACTAAAATCCATACAGTTTTTTAGTACTCTGTTGCACATTTTTTGATGGTACTCCAGTGCATCTGTATTGTGCTCTCTCTCTCTCTCTCTCTCTCTCTCTCTCTCTCTCTCTCTCTCTCTCTCTCTCTCTCTCCTTCAATCAAGTTTTTCGATTTCTTTCATTTGTTCCTTACACTCTTAATTTGGGACAAGTAACACTCACATTCCTTTTCAATTGGCTCTGACGATTGGATACACATTTTTCTCACTTTTCCTCCTCTCCTTACACTCTGTAAATCTTCTACTTTACTTATGTTTATTTTACATGCTCTTAACACTTTGCATAGTGGTGTAAAGTTAACCCGTGTCCATCAGGTAAGCGATTCATCCATTTCTAGTAACCACAACTTGGTCAAATGGTTGTATTCCAAGTAACTTTATTCTACATGCTACATTTCTGGATCCTGATGTATGTTTCTAGTGCAAGGTATGTTGCTATTATATGAAATTAGCAAAACATGCCTTAAAGGAAGGGGTGCTCTGAGGCCTCCAGTACCAAAGAGGTTCGCTGAATTTTGCAACTGCAACTGCACTAGGACTCTCTTAATGCCAACTCAAAGTGCAGCCTAGTATATTGCTTTTCCTCACAGACATTCAGCACTAGTCTTGGAATAATTTACTCCTTGAATCTGATAACATGTTTTATTCTCATATTCTTGCTACTTGCAGAAGACATATTCTGCTAACAAGAACACAATAATAGGGGAAGGGTTAACCAATGTTCTATGTACCCTCTACCATTTCGAGAAATCTCTCAAATTCTGAACACAATCCTCTTGTAGTAGTAATTATCCATATATATATATATATATATATATATATATATATATATATATATATATATATATATATATATAGAGAGAGAGAGAGAGAGAGAGAGAGAGAGAGAGAGAGAGAGAGATTGATAGATAGATAGATATAGATATAGATATAGATAAATAGATAGATAGATATGTGTGTGTGTGTGTGTGTGTGTGTGTGTGTGTGTGTGTGTATGTAAAGGAGAAAGTGTGTCTGTCTTTCCTCTTTAGAAATCGAAGGGAATGCATATAGAACTCTTCAAACAACTCCAACAGGTGTAACGTTTTACAGTGAATTTAGTTGTGTACATTGCAGTTGCTAAAGTGGCGCCCCTGATGGCCAAGATTAGAACTAATTGGAAATATTAAATCAACATGATGGAAACGTGGTAGCCGTAGAGTTTTGTATATAAAAAAAACGTATCATTAGCTACAACGAGTATGGGGGGTGAACAGATTGACGGGGTGAGCAGGGGGGGTTGAGTGGGTAGACAAGGTTGGTGGGTGGGTGGGTAGTAGGATGATAGACTAGGTACATAGTGCAATCAGTGGGAGGGGGCCATCCAGATTCCTAGTCATTGCCGGTATGGCAATCATAGGACTTTACCCGAGCAACGCCGGCCACTCCTGCTACTAGTAGTGGAATATGAATTATGTAACTGAAGTCAAGGGGCCAAGATAATACTCTGCATGTTGCTGGAGCACTGTTTTTGTTACTGTTGTTATTGCTCTTGTTGTTGTGGCCCTACAGTCACCTACGTTAATTCATCTGAACACAGGAAATGGGCCACATTAGCCAGGAGCTCCCACAGATCGTTTACAGATTTATGTTGAAGGTTTGTCTGCGTCGGGTAAGTGAACTGCATGAGGTGCGGTGTGACATGGAGGCTGCACTGCAAATGAATGATGTAAACGTAGTATGTGACAGGGATGAGAGTGCTTTCAAACGCAGATGTTACGGTGTATCATAACGATAAACGTGGGTAACAAAACGGGGGAGTCAATCGTGTAATTCACGTTAATTTGCTATTTGGGCTGAGTTACTGTATTTCAGCACGGAAAATAAATGTTACCGTGTGGATACCGGGGAGTATGACGGCTGTGTGTGTGTGTGTGTGTGTGTGTGTGTGTGTGTGTGTGTGTGTGTGTGTGTGTTTTGCACGATACGGATGACTTATTGTGAAATGTAAAGTATTTATTGTACAAGCTAGTGGGTCGCATTCTTAGTAGCTTTGAAAGCTTCGTTACACGTCTTTCTCAACAATTTGTTTTTACATGATGCACCTTTTACCTCCCTGTATATTACTGACGGAAGTGATGTTGATGCTGGAAATATATAACTTAAGTAAAAGAAATCATCAACGCGTACAATGCATATCAAGCCTATAAAGAAAGAGAGAGAGAGAGAGAGAGAGAGAGAGAGAGAGAGAGAGAGAGAGAGAGAGAGAGGGTGGGGGGAGGGAGGGAGAGAGACCAAAGGAGAGATTTAAGTAATTTGAGAGAAGTGAGGAGAGGCAGAGAGCGGGAATCCTGATAAACGAGGTGTGAGGATCGGCTGGTGAGGCAGCTTCGAAGGACTTTATACTGGGGTTATACTGCCAGCCTCTTACATCACACACGGTACCCAAACTCTGAGAACTGTGATTGATGGTGAGAAATCAAACGGTGACGAGCGAGTGTATGAGTGAGATTGAGTGTAAGACTGGGAATGGGAGCAGGAGTCAGGGAGAGTTACGGCTTGTGTAGAAATAAACAAAAACTGTAGCAAGAAATGCCTAGTGAACATGCTCTAATTAAACTAAGAGAAAAAGGGTAGAACAAAGGAGAATAAAAGTCCCAGTAAGTAAATCATTAGCCTTTGTCATTTCCGGAAAGTGATGATATAATGATATAATCAAGAAGCGATGCCAAGGCACAGCAAACCCGTCCCCTGCAGTCATTTTAGTACTGACGTATAATCACAACAGGCTATCTAGTCAAAGATGTCACATATCAAATTTAGAGTAGACCGAGTGAAAATTGGCGATCTTATGACCATTTGAAATTTTAGGCCCGACCCACCTGACAATGACCCCCCCTATCACTAACGGAGGATGAACCCCGTTGATGTAATGAAGCATGTGCAGGATGCAGACTTGAAAGACGCACCTTTAGGTTTTGGTTTCATGTTAATATGACGAATTTGAAAGAAGTTATGGCGAGAAAACGATATATTTTCCTTTTTTTCTTTTCCGGCCTACAGCCTGGGCCTTGGCACGGTTTGGCCCAAAATTTAAGCAGGTCATCAGATCATAGCCCATCGTCCTTGTAATTTTAGTCAAACTCGCACCGGTAGTTTTCGCGTAAAGTTGTTAACAGACAGACAAACAAACAAACAAACAGACAAATCAAGTGAAAACAATACCCGTCCCCGAGCCCCTCAGGGACGGGGACGGGTAATAAGCACTGTCTTAACCCACTCCTGATCAGGAGAAATCTCGTATTCTATTCTGGTTAGCGCTGACGGTTTTATCAGGTGAAGGGGAGTCATAGAAATCTGAAAGTTAATACGAGCATACGGTTATTGGACAAAGTAACTGGAGAAAAGAAAGAGTGTGTGATGGAACTGTTTTCCTAGCACAGCGAAAGAATATTTAGCGTAAACTTTGGTTGTCTCTTTTCACTGCTGTACTTACCGTTCCTTTCCTGGGAATTATAAAATCTGAGTGTGGGACGGTGTGAACAATCCTCTAATATTTATCACTCACTTCAGGAACGCCTGTAATTGACATTGTGATCAGAGAGTAATGAGCAGCGATACAGTACGATCAGAAATGTTCCGTCATCATCACGTTATTTCATATTCATCGTCTGTAACCAAAGGCTTGTCTTTATCTCGGCGTTTTTTGTTCTAATGATAGGACGCTTTACATTTCGGTCCCCTCAATGCCTCTTCAGCACTCCTACCTCTCAGTAGGACTGTTCGTACATATCCTATGCTTGGAACGACTATTCTTTTTCACCCAATATTATTCTCTCTTCTTTTTGTCTTGCAATTTTCAGACGATTTCACTCCGTTCAGCATACACTGCACTAACTGGAGGGGTCATATACAGTCTTCATTAACACTTACCACATGGGGTCTCTGTTGCGAAAGTTAATCGTCGGGTAGAGTAAGCTGCAAAAAATATGCCATCGTGTTGAAGTGATTCAGAGTAAAGTTATTTCCCTATTCATAATTTTTTGACAGTCCAACCAATAGCCCCACGAGCAACTTCCACATGCAGATAAGAAAAAAAAAAAAGGAAATCCAGCCACCGATAGCTTGAACACTCTCAGACCCCTTGTGCAAGGAGCTTTGTGGAAGATTAGTAAAGACTCATGATAAACTTGGGACTAGTGCAAAGGGGAAAAACCACCAACAGCAACGACCACCAGGCTTAAAGACAGTACTGTAAGGATGAGATATGAACCGATTTGTGAGGTTAAACAAAGATACACGTCTAAGTTTGGAGATAAGTTAACAGTTTTAGGACTCGTGAACAAGGACACAGGGACAAAGGCACAAACAGCACCGACCACTACACTTTAGCTCGAGACGGTATTAGCAGTGGGAAGTCTAGGCGAAGTAAAGCTATGAATGTAGGTTAAATGTAGGTTATATAAGATGTAGGTTAAATCAGGTGATACCTCTAAGTTTGAAGATGACACTGCCAGGCCTAAGACTTGTGAGCAGACCAAGGAGACAGTCAGCAACAGCCACATGCAACAACGACCACTGAATTCTAGATAGTACTGGCAAGTCTCAGTCAGACAGGGATCGAAACTGTTCTTTTGCGATTTTCCTCAAGGTTTTTCGGGGGAAAATTCGTGAGAATAAGAAATTACAAAAGATGCAGATCCAGGGAAATAAGTCATGTATCCCTTTCATTATTGAAAAGAAAAAAATCGAAGTTGTCGATTCCCTGTCCTAGCTAAACAATCCTTAATGATAACAGATAGAAAACGTGGACACCGTAGAGGTGTAAGATTGAAAAAAAAAGAAAGAAAGAAAGAAAAGAAAACAATCCCATGTTACCCCTTTTGATGCGTATGTAGGAGCCACCACGGGAAGGCATCCCTCACCAACACCATAAACACAGAATGATCAGAAATACTTATTATTTGCCTGTACTTGTCAAACTTACAGGTTCCAGGATCTTATTCTCATCGTACTGATATAGCCTGGTGTCAGTAGAAATAGATTACCAGAGCTACTCCAGTCAAACAAGAGCT
Source organism: Coenobita brevimanus (assembly GCF_032717465.1). Classification (NCBI taxonomy): domain Eukaryota; kingdom Metazoa; phylum Arthropoda; class Malacostraca; order Decapoda; family Coenobitidae; genus Coenobita; species Coenobita brevimanus. Next base: position 40,842,541 of record NC_137019.1, read on the forward strand.
AGTGGTGACAGTATCAACTTTTTGACTCCTCTGATCTGTTTATAGCTGAATAAAATCGTTTGGCGTTAGCTGCAATAGAATACGCTAGCCATTTCTTATGAAATATTGCCTGGAGTCAGTAGAAATAGATTACCAGAGTTACTCCATTCATGCAAGAGCTAACGGTGACAGAATTAACTGTTTGACTCCTCTGACCTATTTTTAGCTTAATTATGAAGAAGTTAATGGAGGCAGTATTAACAATCTCAGTCTCGCCTTACTTACTTTTAGCTGAATAATCGTCTGGCTTTATCTGTAGTAGAATATAGTCCTCTGTTCCGGTAGTGAGAGGGTTAAATACCCCACTTGTCACAACTAACGCAGTACACACTTTACGTTTTATCTTCCTAAATATTGGTGGGATCCTAACTTAAGTCTCGCCTCTTTTTCTAAAGCTACTTCTCCTCTGCTCTTGGTCCTCTCTTTTATTAGGCTAATATTAAGCAAAAGATCTGAACTTCAGGGTAAATCACGCTGATGTGGAGTTCCATAAAGCAGTCTTTAATTGCCTGTTTGAAGTAACGAGGGAGTGAGCCTGCAGCCTTACAGTAATAGTTCCTGTAAAACGAACATCAAGATCCAAATGTTACTGCTTCCATGTCCATCCATCACCAGCTTCCTCGTTGTCTTCGCTGTCCCAGATAAAGTGGCAAGCCTTCCATAGTTTTTTATATGTATAGTAAGTTTACATACTGACGCTCTCTCTCTCTCTCTCTCTCTCTCTCTCTCTCTCTCTCTCTCTCTGTTGTTTCTTTCCAACTTTGTTACAACTAATATTTTTTTCTGTGTCTGTATATACTGTAATTGCCTCTCTTCCCTACCTTTTTCACCCTCAGCTTGTAATTACACTTTCTCCTTTTTAATCCATTCTCTTTTCTTCTTTTCTCCTAGCTGTTTTTATCTTTCCATATTCTGTTTATTTTTCACTCACTCTACCCACTCTCTAATTTGTATTTTATTTTTTACCTCTTCAGCCCTTTTCTATTAAGTTCAGTTTTTTCCATGGTACTTCTCCAACCTCTCCCCTACTCTCCCTTCTTGCTCTCTATATTCTACTTTATCTTCCTGTCTTCCCCCACCTTCACACCAATTAGTCTTTCTTACATATTCCTTTTCCAGTATTTCTTCTTCCTCTCCCTCCGCTCCTTACTCTCCTTCTCTGACCTACATTGTTTTCTTCCATTTTCTTTCCAGCTCTACTATCCTCAGTGTTCCTCCTCCACTCTCTCTCCTTCCCTCATCTCCGTTCTCACTATCCAGTCTCTCCTTCCACGTATTTCTTCACTTCCTTCACATTCTCTACAATTCTAACTTCCATTTTGGTCCTCCAGGTTTTCTCCTTCCCGCTCCATCACCAGCTCTACCCAGCCTCTCTTTTCTGTTTTTTTATTTTTATTTATTTTTATTTTTTTTTTAACCACAGTTCCCCCCACTTCTGCCTTTCTCCCCGTTTCTTCTCCAGTCTTTCTCCTCCCCAACTCTTCACGACAAGGACCCACGCAATAATAGCTCTGAGACAAGGGAGGGATCAACTCAGTGCTTCAACATTTGCCACATCCTCTTCCTTCATTTCACTTTCGTTCCCTTCGTTTCTTTCCCACTTTGCCTGCCTCCTCTGTCCTTCCTGTTTCTCCATCATCCACTTTAGATATCACTCATCCTTTTCCATTTGTCCATTAGCAGTCTCATCCTTTTTATCTGTTGTGTGTGTGTGTGTGTGTGTGTGTGTGTGTGTGTGTGTGTGTGTGTGTGTGTGTGTGTGTGTGTAAGTTGCTATTTTGATTCCTTCATTTTTCTTTACAATTTTTATTACCTTCTCTCTCTCTCTGTCTGTCTGTCTGTCTCTGTCTCTCTCTCTCTCTCTCTCTCTCTCTCCCCTATTTCTGTCCTCTAGCTTCGCCGCACATAAAGCCAGATATGGAAGGCCGATATTAAGGCCTATGAGTTATTTTATCCCCTTGCTCCCCTTCCTCTCCTGTATCTTCCCCCTTCCAGCAGTGACAGTTCCATGCCTACTCCTCTGTTGCTCAGTGCTCTTCTAATTCTTCACATTTTCTTGTTTCCTTTCTGTTTATGTTCTTGGTTCATTATATCACTATCCTCCTCGCTTTTCGTCTATTCCCCCATCCCTTCATCCAGGAATATCTGTTTTCTCGCCCCTGTATTGTTCTAACCATAGATGATTCACTTAGACAGGTTGTATCAAACAGGATATAAGCGGGCATGCTTATAAGAGGGCATGTGGAGAGGACTTGGTGGAGTAGCGCAGCAAACTTAGTTCCTGACTGTACACAGTATTGTCGCAGCCTACCACACCTTCACCTTACATTTTGTAAATCTGATTCATTTCTAAGTTCTATAGGAATTTACTCTCGTCAGTCATATTTTGTTTTACACTAACGACAGGAACATGGGAACTTCCTGTACCCTCCTTTCTCCGTCTCTCCTGCAAATCCTACCCCTCGATCGAAAAATCTCGTGTACTTTGAAGAAAACCGTCTGTTTGTCGCAAGAATGAAATAAACAATGTCCTAGGGCTGAGAGCATTGAGCAAATACCCAGAGAGAAAAGAAAAAAAAGAAAACAAAGAGACAGCGGCTGGGGAGTTCTTGGATGAGCCAGGAAGGTAAGCCTAGTACACGGGCAAACAGCAGGGATGGGTGGAATAATGTCGAAGAATGTGGTGTGTGACAGCGAAGCACTAATCAGAAATGATGAACTGGTTCAAAAAGAACAAAATAGAGTGTTAAATGGATCTGAAATGGAAAACTGAGTAAATGGCGAAAGCATATACTATGAAAAAAGAAATATGGAGAAGATGTGCGACTACGAATGAAGCTAAGCACAAAGAGAGCAAAAATGGCGAGGACATGACGAGGAAACAAGATGAGGAAGAGGGACGGTATACATACAGACGGTGAGCGAGAAAGTCTTGGGTACGATGGGAAGATAGCTTAGTACACAGGGATGGAGGGGATAAGTGAGAGAGAGAGAGGGGTAGAATGCGGGAGGGACGGAGAGAAGCAGAGTGAAAGTCAGGTAAGAATGGTGAGGATCAGTGCGGAAGAGGGTGACTGGTGTTATGACTGAATACCTTTGAGAACAGAAAAAAGTATACGGTAAGGGAAAGAATGTAAAACCTGGAGAAGGTGAGGATCCGGATCACAAAGGAAGGATAAAGAAGGTAAAAATAGAGGAGGAAAGGGAAATTGAGGCCACGATTATGAAATGGAAGAGGCAAATGTGAAGAAATAAAATCGAACAAAGGAGAACAGACGAGAGATCATGAAAACTGACACTTATGCAAGAGGTGAAAGAAGGAACAGACGAAAAGTGAAGAGGACGTGTTATAATAAAGTAGGGGACATAACTAAGAAATACTGGCGGCAAATATGATGAAAGAAGAGAAGATTTGAGATGAACAGGTAACAGGGCACTAGGCTGACATTGTTGGCAGGGGGACGATGTGTAGAGGAAGGGGAGAAGAGGACGACATAACTCACAGGACTAATATTGACCCTCTACTTCTAGCCTCTTGTTCGCCAAAGCTGAAGGGAAAACAGAGAGAAAGCTAGGGACGGATGGAGAGATATACTTAACTACAAAAAGACAAAGAAGGAGATGAAAGAGAATAAGTAATATAGCAACATCGGAAAATAGGAAAAAAGAGAAAGCAAAGAAGTGAATGATAAAAAGGAGAGAAGGGAAGGTACAAAAGTAAACGAAAGAGAAAGAAAATGGGTGAGAGAAATAAGGACGCACTGAGCTGATCCCTCAGTTGTCTCAAAGTTCATATTGTGCGTGTCCTTGGAATGGAGGGGGCGGAAGGAAAAAAGTCGGAAGAGGAACTTGGAAGAAAGTAGAGCCGAATAGAAAAAAAAATCAGGAAGGAGGTAGGTAGAGAAAGCAGAGGGATGAAGAGGAAAGAGGTATGAGGAACAGGACCGAAGGCAGTAATTACGAGAAAAAAGTGGAAGAAATGATGAGGAGTATATATATATATATATATATATATATATATATATATATATATATATATATATATATATATGTATGTATATATATATATATATATATATATATATATATATATATATATATATATATATATATATATACATATGAGAGAGAGAGAAAGAAACTTTAGAGGATGGTCAACAAAATGAATTTGAAGAAAATATGGAACACCAGGCACACACCGCAGGAAATAGAAGGTAATTTGATATCATGTAGGAAGAGAGGTGGAGGGAAGCTGAGGGGAAGACGGTGAAGTTTAAGTTTCATTAAAGTAATTGGAATAAAACAGAGAGGATAAAAAGAGGGGGAATAATAAAAAAAAAACAAAGCGAATGATGAAGCCCAGTAATCGAGGAAGGAGAGAGAGAGAGAGAGAGAGAGAGCGAGAAAGAGAGAGAGCGGTGTGGGTGGCAGGGGATGACAGGGGAGGCGGAGTGGAAGGAGACTGAGTCATGTGACGTAACATGAAGCTCAGTGTCAACAGCTAACAAACGTTTAGGTCCGGTAGTCTCCTGAACTGCACTTTTTATATTGTTGTTTGTTTTGCTCAAACTGAACTTTTTCTTGCTACAGTTTCTGTTGGGCTTTTAATGTGCTGCTGTTATTGTTGTTCATTTTGTTGCCTCTGTTGTACTAAAGTATAAATGTGGATCTTGTACTTGTTACTGTTGTCTATCTATCTATCTATCTATATACCTAGGCTGCTTCCCCCAAGGAATGGGAGGTAGCCGAGACAGGACGACTCACTCTCCATTTACTCATCCATTCAAACACATTCATTCGCATCTTAGCCCCAAAGGGGAGAACGGACAGATCCTCACCGCATCACACCGCACAAGGGTCAACTGCGCAATGCAATCAGTGACATCCGCAGCAGGGCCCGACAGCAGAACTGGTTTACCCCTGCCACATCATAACAGGGGTACTGTTGTAGCTTATGTAAATATTGTACCCATGTTGTTACTGCTGTTGTTGCTGTTGTCGTTGTTATTGCTTCCGTTAAATGACTGAGCTGCTCTTTATAATGTTGTTTTTGTGATGTATCTTGTCATGTGTTTTTTGATCGCCAAAATCCCCTTAGCAAAGCTCAGATTGATGCTGCAATCCCTTTGCTTGACAAATAATATTTGTACTGCTTCGTTCTACCGCCAGGCGACTTTATTATATTAAGAGAAAGCTAAAACCACGAATGGTTCACGACTTTCGATTAATCCCTTCAGTCATAGGCTCTTTATTTCATATCGCAGTTACCGGACAATTAAATTACACAGGATGATGAATGAACGGATGATAGATTCCATGTTAAGGAGTAGTTTTGTTATTTGACTTGGTCCGTCTTGTCGTGCAGACCCGCCGACCACAGGTGTACACAACTGTTTCTGCGGGATCGTCTTACAGGTACAGCAGAGTACATACACCGTGCAGGGAGTGTACCACCAATGTAAGTAATCCATTTATTCAACCCTTATGTAACACCAGACCCAGAGGAAAAGCCAGTCTGGTCTCATGTTGTTTTTTATAGGGAAACATTGCTGCTAGTGTTGTATCTGTAAACTAGTAACGATATTATCATAGATAGGTAGACGGATAGACAGAAACCATCTATTTCAAAATTAACCACTGATCACATGAAACTTTTAGAAAACAATATGAACAACACAGAAAGGTGTGAAATAACTTATTAACAGATTGTGCAAACGAGGAAATTGTGAAAAGGACAGGTGGTGGGCTGCGAGATAAAGAACCAGTAGGAGTAGGAGACGGAGAAACGGTCAGGATAGACATTAAGAGAAAAGACAAAGGTAGATGAGAGTTTGTTGCCACGGCTGAACTTGGGGAATCGAGTGTGGAAGGGTGATGAAGGGGAAGATGGGGAGATGGGAACAGAGGAAGGGACAGACGAGAGTTTGTACTGACGGCTGCGAGAGAGGAAATGGCGTATGGAAAGGAAATAGAGAGGAAGAAAGAAGTGTAGTATGGGAAGGAGGGGTAGGTGGGAGTCTGTTTCACGACTGAATGGAAGAAAATAGAGTATGGAAGGGTGATGGAGGAGAAGAAGCGGGACAAAGTGGAGTGGTAATGCCTTGGGTCAGGAGCTGTGTTTTAAGTGGCTTTGGAAATTTTGTAACACCTCTTCCCTGACTATTTGTTCTGTACATTGCCCCTCAGTATCGTCTTGGATGTTAAAGATGCAAACTATGTCAGCACTAGAACGAAATAATTGCATATAGGAGGATGTTAAAGGTGAATATGCATAATAAGTAATTAAGTAAGAGGTGCCACGACGATCCCCATACCATCTAGATTATAGCCTTAGGACCTAGGGCTGTGTGAGAGGCTTAGTGATTGATCATAAACATTTTGAGTTTTAGCTGTGTTCAAAGTTGTTTATATGTTTTTTTTTTCTTCAATGATGGAAACTGACTCATACACACACACACACACACACACACACACACACACACACACACACACACACACACCATTTACTACATTTTCCCTAGCTACCTCAGAGTGGGAGCTAGATTAATGGAGGTGAAAATGGCGTTAAAAAGGGTTGTCAGAAAAGTGTATGAGGTAAAAAGAATGGAAGGGGACATGGCTGATAAAGGATGCTCAACCAGGGAGCCCTGTAAAAAAAGGGGGGAAGAAAAGAAAGAAAGATGGAGAAAAGGAAGATATAGTACGAAGAAAAAAAAGGAGAAGGAAAAAGAAATAGAGAAAAAATCTCACTCCCTTAAATCAGGTGATGCATTTGTTTATATTTTTGCAGGGCACAGATTATTCAACCAAGGGAAGCTGTCTTATAGTAGTGGGGTTAATGAAGAATATATTTAATCCCTCCATACTGAAATATCTGTACTATACTGAGTGAAATATTTTGGAACTACTCAGTCTGTAATATAAAGACCACCAAACTGAAGGGGTTAGCCTTTTCTGCCTAATGATGGATCTTTTCCGATTCCATCGCGTACGCGAGGTGTGGACAAGACACATCCTTTTTTCCAGGAGAAAGAGGAGGAAAAATGGATCTTTTCGCAGTCTACAGTGTGCGAGAAGAGTGGATCAAGGTGCACTCCTTTTTTCATGACTGCGATGATATATATGGTGAATATGATGATAATGAAGAGGATGAGGATGAGAATGAGTATGATGATGAGGATGAGGACGAGTATGATGATGATAATGAGAAGGAGGAGGAAGAGGGAGAGAAGGAGGGTAGAGGAGGTTACAAGACGAAGCGTTCCGTTACAGATAATCGGTATAGGAGCTAACTGTAGTGTTGTTACGGAAATCTTTACAGGGATGTTAATGTTGTGTCCCAAGTATAAGAAGGTTAACAATATCATTGTGAACACTCTCAGGCTTCTGTAAATTACTATCCGCTGAATAAAATCGTCAGGCACAAGCATGAATAAAATAACAAGATAAAGTAACCATGTAGCCTAGGGATTTAGTGCAAATAAATACAATTGATAGGTGGTAGTGAGAATAGTTTTTAAAAGATATCGAAATTAAAGGGATAATAAGATTTCCACTCCCCTTCCCCCCTTTCCAGCCCTCAGCCCACAACCTTATCGCCTCATTTCCCCCGCCTCCCCCGGTACCCATATTTCCAACCGTTCACTGCAATACTCATTTCCTCCTTATCAGCGCCTCTCCTCACTCTGACCCCCTCTCCCCCTCCCCCTCCCTCTTTCCCCCATATTCCTATCCTTCTCCCCCCTGTCCCCTCCACCCCTTCCATTCACGCTGTTTGACCACCTTAACACTCCCTCATGTCCTTCTCACACACACACCCTACACACCCGCTGGCTTATGATGGGTGAGTGTGAGTGCAAGTATGAGTGGCGTTGTGAGATGTGGAGTTGAAATTGAGTGTGAATAATGGGGTGTGTAGTGGGAATGAGTGAGAATGTATGTGTGTGTGTGTGTGTGTGTGTGTGTGTGTGTGTGTGTGTGTGTGTGTGTGTGTGTGTGTGTGTGTGTGTGTGTGTGTGTGTGTGTGTGTAAGTGAATGCATGTGGCAGGGTGTAGAATAAATTTGATCTACACTGAGTAATGGGGTGTGACGTAAGTTTGTGTATGAATGGCGGAGTGTGGAGATAATGAGTGGTGTTGTGTGAAGTAGGTGCGAGTGACTGAGTGGTGCAGTTTGGTCTAAGTGTGAGTGTGAGTGGTGGGTAGCGGAATAAGTGTGAGTGATGGAGTGTGGACTAAGTGTGAGTGTAAGTAGTAGGAATTGGAGAATGTGAGAGTGTGACTGGTGGGGTGCAGACTGAGTGTGAGTGTCTGCGTGAGTGTTGAGATGCAGACAAAATATGAGTGTGAGTGTGAGTGCTTAGATGTGCATTAAGTGCGGACTTGAGTGTGAGTTGTGGAGTGTGTAGTAAGTATGAATGAGATTGTGAGTGGCGGAGTGTGGACTAGTATGAGTGTGAGTGGTGGATTGTGGAGTAGGCCTAAGTGTGAGTGTACTGTAAGTGGTGGGATTATAGACTAGGGTTAAATGTGAAAAGTAAGGGTTCTGTGTGTGTGTGTGTGTGTGTGTGTGTGTGTGTGTGTGTGTGTGTGTGTGTGTGTAAGCTGTAAGATGCAGAGCAAGAATGAATATACTTTTAAGTGTGGAGTGGAGTTCGTGTGAGTATAATTGTGGACGTGAGTGTGAGGGGTAGGGTATGTAGTGAGTGTGGGTGTGAGTATGGGCGTGTGAGGCGTAGGGTGTGGAGTACAAGTGTGTGGGTGTGACAGTGAGTGGTGGGATGTGGACAAGTGTGAAGCGCCTCCATTCATCCCCGCTCCCTCCCTTGACAACCCCGCTACCTCCTCCTCCTTTCTCCTAGCCCGAGAGAGAGAGAGAGAGAGAGAGAGAGAGAGAGAGAGAGAGAGAGATTATCTACATTTTCTTCCCCTGTGCAGATCAAGGGCGTGGAAGAGCTGCAAAAATCACAGTGATTGATGATCGCATTTGCGCGGTTGATTAATCTCCGACACTAACCCTTTTTGAGCAAGAATCTCTCTCTCTCTCTCTCTCTCTCTCTGGTAAACCATTTTCTCTATTGTCTCGCTTTTCTTTTTATGGCCGTGCAATGATTCGAAGCGATATCTCATGCAGGCGTTCACGTAATGCCCTTCTCGTTCTTTTCTCGTCGGTTTTATGCTCCTTATTTTAAATCGCTGTGTTTTCTTCATTATTGCTGGTCGTGACTCATTAGTCCACATCTTGGTTTTCTTTCATTTTTCCGCAGAGTAATGATCACGGCGATTTCTCAGACAGGCGATCATATAATGCCCTTCCCGTTCTTTTGCCTGCAGTTTTATATTCAGTGATTTACCCCACCGTTATTTACCCTACAGCAGTTGCTCTTGACCTTGACTCCGAATCGATCCTGCGCATTTCTGGCTGACCCCAACCTTATCGCAATTATCCTTTCAGCCAGATGGGTTCACCTGTATTTCCTTCAGGTTATCTCGTGGCGATTTTACTTTGGAGAGACGTCTTGTGATGAAGTGGTTAGTGAAGATTGCATTCGGCTCTTCGGTCTGAAAAGTCTAAGCTGGATAAAGTCGTTTCATGGTACCATCTTCATCATCATCACTATCACCATCCTATTTCTTAATAATAATGTGGCGAGTAGGAGAGTTCTTCTGTGAAACTCGGAGCTGATGGAAAGAAATCTTTGGAGGAAAAAAAAAAAAAAACATAATTGTAAGAGCAGAGTGGTAGAAAAATGACTAGATTTGGTGGTAGATTAAGACAAAAAAGGAACGTACTGATTAAGAACTTTGCACAAGAAAAGAAATACCCTATGAAGAGTGTTGATTAATAATAGAGCCACAGGTGTTGATGCCGTAGAGGTGGAACAGCTCAGTGAAATATTTCTGGGGTATAAGGCAGAATGCCGACATGAGTGAAGTGATGGATGAGGGCTGTGGTTGTACAGAGACAAAAGCTCTCCTACATCCACTCCCTCTTCTTCACATTTAAACTTACAGGTACGTTCTCTTCAGCTTATCCTCCTTTGTTTCCTCTCGTTCGTTCTAAGGCTTACTTTCTCTTACGTTCTCTGAAGCTTACGTTCTGTTTTAACCACGTTCTCTTTTAATCATCCATTTTCTTTCATTGCCTAGTTGAGTTGCCGGTTAGGCGTTAGGTTTAGTTTTTCGAATAGAGATGCAAGGCGAATTTCTGATGACGTCACATTTGATGTGTTCAGGGTAGGCCGTGTTGTTGAAAAGGAATGTTGTAGGAGGCTTTTCCCGGACATTTTTCTTCATTAAAGGTAAATATGTACAGAAACTCATAGTATCTTAATTTGGACCAGGTTAATACGCATGTGAGTCAATTTGGGTTAATTTAAGCCAGGAGGATAGGTGTAATGTTAGTTAGTTGTTGGGGAAAGAGTGCTGCATGCTTCTCTGGGATATTTTTCTTCATCGAAGGGAAAGTATTTGTTTAAAAAAATTACAGTGTATTATCTTGGAACAGTTAGATATGCAAGTGAGTAAACATGGATGGACTTGAGCCAGAATGAGAGGTGCCTTACTAAGTTAGGGTGTTTTTCGATATATAAACTGCCAGAGAAGTTTGTGGTTGGTTATGCTTGTTTGATAGTTTCGTTTGCATTGTAGGTGGAATTGGAGGCTTCGTGCCAACTCATGCTCAGCGACTTATTCTGAAAACTATCACGATATGTCGTAGTCTGTCGAAGGCCAAGGACACAGGGCAATCAAATATTCGACTTGCAGACCATTAAGCTAGCTCGGGTGTTGTTGTGAGTGCTCCTTGTAGAATTTAGTATTGTTGCTATTATTACTATAATTACTTAGTTACTGTTGGTAGTACCATTATTACCATTGCTTTGGTTACTGCTGTTATTACTGGTGTTCTGTTACTAGTACTGCCACAATGACGATTATCCGGTAAACATACATTTTACTTTAAAGAGCAAGAACCTTACCAAATCAGTTCTTCCTGATAGTCTTATATTTTCAGGTAATTTTGGGATAGTCAATGAACGTTTCACTTAATTTTATTTTTCTATTGTTTTAATCATTCCAATCGTTGTTATGAACAGTTTCTGGAGTATAATGGCGGACATTTACTCCAAAATACATCCCGTCTGCCTTTTGGTACCTTTTCCTAACCTTACATCTTAACCTAATCTAACCTAACCTAACGATTGAACTTAATCTAACGTAGCTTAACCAAGACTCGAGTAAGCTTTAACAAATCCGCCATTACAAACGTCGGTGTGGAACAAGGAACATCAAAACAAGGGGGAAAAAAGTCAACAGAAAACAATTGTTTACCACCATCAATAATATTTAAAAAATTGCGGACCATGAATAATATTCAGAAAAATATAGAAAAACTGGAGGAACCGGCACTGAACTGGTAAAGTCCTTCTGCTGCTTAAAGTAAAACGTACAGTTACCTGCATCTCCTATTGGTGTTAATGCTGTTACTATTATTACTGTTACTATTTTTACTGTTACTATTTTTACTTTTCTTACTATTATTAATCATTACTATTAGGATTACTATTGCTATCATTGCTATAATTATTACCCCTACTATTACTGTTACGTTACTACTTTCATGTTCTTTTTCAGGTAGGTTTTGACCAGGATAGCTAAAGAGAAAGTGAGGACCTGATGAGACAACAGGACAGAAGACAAAGTTAGGAGGAGATGGAACAGAAGAAGAAAGCAGCTGCATACCACCACAGTCAGCACCATCACCACAGCCACCACCCCACGACCACCACTCCGTTACCACCACCACCACCCCATCACAAACACCACCATCACCATTATCCCACCACCACTATCCCACCATCACCATCATCATCCCACCACCACTCCCACCATCACCATCATCATCCCACCACTATCCCACCATCAGTATCCCACCATCACTCTCCCACCACCACAACGACCACTATCCCACCACCCCACCACCACCACCACATCTCATTATCACCACCACTAATCGCCTTAACCAGCACCACCATCTCGTCACCACCACTAATCGCCATCATCAGCACCACCATCTCATCACCAACACTGATCGCCATCATCAGCACCACCACCTCATCACCACCACCACCATTAATCGCCATGACCATCACCACCACCACTAATCTCCGCCACCACCAACACCTCCACTTGTCGTAATAATTATTATTTCTGTGCCTTTCCCACTTCAGTGAAATACTGTTAGTGTTGTAATGATAAACTGTTAAGTAGCAGAACGTTTACATTTCCCAGAATTTTGTTAGGATGGTTATAATGGAGAATATTCTATTTCTATTAACTGTCTGAAGTGCCTGCATTAATTTGATTTTATTTTCTCAGACTGATTTGGAGGTGAAGAGTTCAGGATGATGAAAGAGAAGGCAAGAGGATAAAAGGCAAGACAAGAGCACAGAAGACAGAACAGAAGTTGGGAAAAACCACTATAGTTACAGCCACCCCCAGCCCAACCATCACATCTCCCTAACCATCACCACCACCTCTACTTGATTCTACATGCAGGTATTTTGTACTGTGGTAGTCCATGCTTTTGGTTAATTTTGAAAAGATTTGACTTTTATAATGTAATTCAATGGCAATTTTTGCCTTTTAGGCAGAGATCCTACCTTTTCGCAAAGTACATGTTCATTGATTATCTTTAACGTGCGGTCTAAAGTATTTTCAAACACTCACACACACACACACATGGGCACGCAAACATAAATGCAAACACACTGATACACAATCACGCACGCAAACGCATTTACACGCCTGCACACACGCGCTAACACACATGCACATGAACACAAGCACACATATACAGTTACATAACAGCACATGCATGTATAAACACGCAAACGTATTCGTACGCACTGACATGCCTACATACATATTTTAATGCATTCATACGTACATAAACAGACGTACGAGTGCATACAAAAATATATACATACACGCAAAACATGCACAATTACATGCTTGCATACATGCACACATACAAAAGTGCCTTCACATAATATAACTACACAAACACATGCCCACATTCTTATATACCTGTATACTGTAATATACATAGATAGTCATGCATAAGACATTTCGTACATGCATTATTACATACATACGAGCACCTTAAATATATATGCATAGTCATGCGTAAGTACGTACGTACAGTATACGAGTATACATGTCACACGTACATACTACACAAATAGATGTATACACATCAATGCCGACTCAGGTATCTCCATATACACACATACATGAACACATGCATATACATACATATATAAATACAGATTGCATATGCTCATCAGTATGAACGTACGCACACACACATAGCCAAATGCAAATTGACATGCACACATATACCTACACACAAACATACAAACACACATACACATACAGCATTCCCTTGCTGACATCAACCCCTGTAACATAGTAGGGTACAGCGTGTGGTATGTCATGTGCTTGCAGTGTAGTACATAAGACAGAGAAAAATGTTGACCTAATTGTTATTTTCCTCCACAGAAACCGACGGCAACAGCAGAGTATCAACCCGCAGTGTTAGAAGAAATTCAGCCAAAGACAAGACAGCCGTAGACAGTGGGATGAGACTACAGATTGACTGCAGACAACGAGATGAAAACCTAGGATGACGAGACGGCAACAGTAGAAGACGAGATGAGAATAACAGAAGACAACTCAAGACAACATTATGGCAACCCTGGAGAGCAAGAATGGCAACCCAGAGAAACCATCAGAGTGTTGGTCAAAAGTGGCGTAGGAGGTTTCGTAGCACTTTTACCTTAGCGATTAATTTTCCTTTACATCCAAGCTTTTCCTTGCATGCTGCGTATAATTATAATATCGATAGTTTGCATCAGTAACGAGACTAAAGTGAAATGTGTAGATTTAATCACTAAGGAGGAGCTATTTTGAAGCTTGCAAAGCCACAAAGAATACGAATCTGTAGTGTGTATTTGTAGGTGATTTAACAGAGATGATAGAAGCAGTTATGACGGCACTTGCATATCGTTACTCTGGTAGGCAATTCACTCCTCAGGCACCTTTAATGTTTCGGTATTTCCCCAGGCAATAGAGAGATTGATGCTAGCGAGGGAAGAGAGACAGGGTCAGAGCCGGTGATAGACTGACTGTAGAGTGAGAGGAGAGAGAGAATTGGAGCTGGCTGAGAGAGACCAGAGAGGAAATGGTCAGCATCAGACAGGACAGGTTACGGGTTGTATTTTTCTTTGTATTTTTACTTTAGGGTGTGGTGCCTGTGTATTGTTCTAGAGCAGTGGTTCTTAACCTGGGGGTAATATGGGTAAGACATTGATCGGCATTTTTTTTTTATAAGACGATAAAAAAGATCATCATGAGCAGGATCTGGCTGCTTTCTGGATAAAGCTTGGCAAAGAATACATCATCCTATCATAGTGGGCACACAAGATCCTGATGCCTTGGGAACTATAAAACGCGGGGAAGTGGGCTTTTCTGCTGTACTTTAAAAAAGACAAAAACAGGATGCTTATTGACTGACATGTGATGCGTATTGCCTCTGAGCCACGTATTGAAAATCACACCATCAGTCTAACCTACTGTATGTTCTACGAGAAACAATTTAATGTAGTTGAAAACCATACTATTGACATCTTTCTATGGCTTGCATAATCACTTGGAAACAGTACCAGTATGCTTTCCACTTTCTCCTAGTTTAAGTACGATGGGGTAGTAAATCTATCTTGGTGTAACAGCAGCAGAAAGGTTAAGAACCACGGTTCTAGAATGAGCAGGAGTAGGAAAGCAATCGAGATGGAGATGGAGATAGCTTGTTATTTCACAGATATACTTTGAAACTACCTGAACTGTGTTGTGACATACTATTTTGCAATATACTTTAATAACACTACCTCTTGTCAGAGCAACTTAAGACTGTCATAGCAATTAATGTGTTTTGTAAATATAGTTGTATGAAAATTGAAGATAATAAAACAAGTTGTATGTCAGATTTATTCGAGCTTATGGTTCAGACTCTACGGCTGTATAAACCTTTATTTCAACTTAGAAATAATCAGCATTCACTGATAAGGATAGGAACACTAAGCCTTCCATCACTTAACGTATGTTTATTAATGGATAGCTGCAGTAATATTATAGTCACTGGTTAACGACAGTATTTTTTAGTTATGACATTGGTTCGTATTCTCATTCTTTAAGGAAGCTCCCTAAGACCTCTTCCTCAACGATTCAGTTTTGGATGTAGCTGATTAATGTCTTTTTGTACGCCATTTATTTAGTGTATGACCACACTGAATTTATGTAACGTAACAGGACAGTAAGGTGTAATAAACAAAGAAATCACTTAGGAAAAGGTGTCAGGGAGCTTTCCTAACCGACGAGAATACCAGCTCTTGAGTCCCAGGTCCTATTTACTGTCATGTTAAGTGACTAACGCAAATAATAACATCTTGGCTGTATCATCTTCCACATAGTACTAGCAGTGTTTCTCGCTACAGCCAGGCTATTTTTTGCAACTGCCAGACTCTTACTGCTACTGCCAGGCTATTATTGCTATTGCCAGGCTATTATTGCTACTGCCAGGCTATTATTGCTATTGCCAGGCTATTATTGCTATTGCCAGGCTATTATTGCTATTGCCAGGCTATTATTGCTATTGCCAGGCTATTTCATACAGCATAGGGAAGTTACTAGTGATGTTCCTGTAGATTAGTCCTCCAAGTCCTCTTTTATCTCTTCGTTGTTTATATCTCGGGTATTTTGATTTCTGAGTTACTTTTGTCTCATAGTTACTCAGGTTTATGCTTTATGTAACAGTTGTACTTTATCTGCCTCAATAGCCAGATGCCTTAATCCCACAAGGAGTGGCCACAGACAAATCGCCTCTATGTCGGCCTGTCTCCTGCCATTTCGTTGCCCTTCCCCCTAATTTCACCTCCCACTTTCAGATACCAGTTCATACCGGCACTATTTATAGCCTACCATGTTTTATACCAGTACTGTCTAGTTATCTGGATTCTTTATCAGTTTCATATACTTTGATCAAAGCTCTTATTCAAAGCTGTTCAGTTAGACTTGTATACAGAAAGTCCTCATAACTTGGGTCTATAGTGGAGCAAAGATACGAAAAGTTCCATTACTACCGATGGAATAGATTTGCCAGCTTTGTGACTGGAAGCATTGGGAGAAATACACTGAGGCGGTATGGCCATGTGGAGAGGATGGAGAGTGAGAGTCTAGCTAGAAGAGTGTATGTGAATGAGGTGATGAAGTGGAGACAGAGGGAGGGATGGCGTAGAGAGGTATATGAAAGAGAATGGTAATATGGGGGAGGGCAGAAAAATGGCAAGGGACAGGGCGACATGAAGGTGATTTGTCTGTGGCCAAGGAGACAGGATGAGATGGAGGGATGGAGTAAAGAGGCATTTGAGAAAGGCGGGGTGTAAGTTCGGAGGAGGGCAGCGAAATGGCAGAGGACGTGGCAACATGGAGGTGATAAGTTTGTGGCCACCTCATACGGGACTGGGGTATCTGGCAACAGATAGATAGAAACAGATTTGCCAGCTTCCCTCAGTGTAGTGTGTTATAATAAGCGAATACAGGACGTCCTCAAAACTTTGGTCTCTATTGGAGCAAAAATACTGATAGAAAGCATTAGGAGATACACTGAGGTGGTTTGGCCATGTGTGGAGGATGGAGCGTGAGAGACTAACTAGGAGAGTGCATATGGGTGAGGTGGACAGGAGGAGAACGAGGATGAGATGGAGAGAAACTCATGAAGAAGGCTGCCTGAGTTAGGAAGGGGGCTGCCTGTGTTATCAAAGCCACTGTAGGTAGTTTACAAGCGGTACCCTTTTGTTCAAGCCATTTTCAGTGTAGTTAATGATTCTTCCATTGACTTATACCTTAATGGAGATCCAAATACCGATTCCTTTTGTACCTTTTGCACTGCTACCAAAACCATTCTAAGTTCCAAGCTTATTTCGCAGTCATCCTTGCCAAAGTCCATCAGGGTTTTCCTATTAGGTAGACAAAGTCCCTTTCCCGAAGTTTATTACCAACTCTGAATGTGACCCAGATACATGATACTCTACTTCCTCGTGGCTAACATTAGTCTTGAATATTCTAAGTGGCTTTGGAGATATCGTAACAACTCTCCCTTTGCGACTTAATATTTGCAATACACTTCAGTCTCCTCTTCCTTATTACTGACACCAAATAACTAAAATGAAGTACCAGTTCTGGCCGCAACTCTACCGTGGCCGTGGTAGCAGAGTGAGTAGAGGGGTGGCCTGCCACCAAAAAGACCCGGGTTCAATTCCCAGGAGGATAGAGGAATACTTAAAAATGTGGCAGTGTCCGTAGAGACCTGTCATTTGGACCTGGGTTCGACTCCCGGTTGACATAGAGGTTAATTGAGGTAGCCTGGCAGTCATTTAGTGGCTTGTCTGGTGGGGGGCCGTAGTGGGAGTGTGGGCAGTCACGTAGTTGACCTGCCGGGGGGGAATGTAAAAGTCTACACACACATATCCATTCAGAGACAGACAGACACCCACACACATAAAACACATACACCTACAGACGGACACAGAGAACATATGCATAAGGGTAGGGCGTGGAAGGTAGGGGGGTTTTATTTCAAAGGCCAAAAAAAGGTATTGGTTTTTTGGACTTCGATATAAAACCCCCCAACCTTCCACGCCCTACCCTTACACATATGTCCCGTGTGTGATTTACAGTATGTATGTGCGTTTCTAAGTTTTTGTATGTGTGTAGCAGGTCACTACGGACCAGCCACAATAGTTATTATATACTACGGACCGGCCACAATAGTTATTAAATACTCCTTTTTCCTCCGGGAATCGAACTCGGGTCACTTCAAGTACAAAGCCAAGCCTATACAGACTCGGCCGTCACATTCACGTATTATCGATGTCTGGAACTTCTACTGTATTTTCCTTACTTGTTACCTGAAAAAATGTAATATTAAAGTGTCATATGCAGAATAAGTTGCTAAGGAAGAGTTGTTACGATCTAGAACCTCTTAGAATACGTAAGACTGTAATTTAATGCTAGTCACGAAGAAGTAAAGAGCATCGTATATCTACTTACATACAGTACAGGGAGCAAATAAAATTAACACTTTGTATTTTTCCCTTTTTTATTCTGGGTAATTTACAATACTTTCCTTACCTTCCCTGTGGTATTTTTATTCACCATATCTGTCAGGCTTCCATGACACTAGGCTGGACAAAACCGCCTGTTGTCAGCTGTAAAGAAATGCTGGAGTTATTCCAGTCATGCAAGGGTTAATGCTGACAGTGTATTAACTCTCTAAGGCTCCTTGACTCGCTCTCAGCTCAGTAAAATCGTCCGGCATAAATGGAATGCCACTTGAATTGTCCCGAGCATCAGGGGGCTGATAAATGCTTAAGTTAACCCTGTAATGCTCGGGAGTACTCTATGTCCAGCTGACGGGGGAACTATGTTGTTCAGCTAAGAGATATTCACAGGAGCCTGGGAGAGGTAATACGATACTTTTCTCACATTAACTTGGATAAAAATGCACTTGTCATCTCCCCATCTCGATTTCTGACCTGTAGCAATACATTAACACTAGAATACGATGTTAGTCACGAAGAAATGCTATGAATGGATGCAGGGCCGTAGTATTGTCTCACTCTGCCACTGAACTACGGGAAATACGCTACAATAAGACAAAAAAAAAACCCGTCCAGTTAATCTATACTTGCGATTCAGCATTCAAGATGGAGAGAGGGCCATTCTAGGCCACGTTAGAGTGAAAAAAAGCAGTGTCGTCCGCTTGACCTCCTCCCGTCGCAACAATGCAGCGGTGGCGCCATCTAATGCGTGGAATGCGATAATTCCAGGCCCATTCAGTACAAGGACGCATATCTGTTTTTTCGAAATGGAGGGATTAGATATAAATTTCACTGAGCCTTTTCATAAGACAAGGGAACCCAAAGCTGAATAACATCGTCTGGAGGTATCAAAAATAAAATATTAAATGTCCACACGATATAAAAACATCTGTCCACCTCCGGGACTCGATCCGTGGCGTCTAAAACAGCCCATTCCATCTGCTGACGTATTTTTTTACTCTCGCTCTTTGCTAGGCTTCAGACGATTTTCTGCACCTTGGAAAAAAAAAAAAAAAACTCAGGATGATGGGAGAAACAAACTTCATTTACCCCAAGTCTGAAAACGACTTATTTACTCTGTTCAAACTGATATCACATCCCACCCGATCCCACTCCAGCCCCCTGCACCTCACCCAACCACTTCCTACCCCACTGCCACCCACCCAACCCCGCTCCTACTCCATTGCTCCCCGCCCAACCCTACTTTTACCCCTCTGGTACCCCCCCAACCTTGCTCCTACCCCACTGTACCCTCCACCCATCCCCGATCCTGCCCCACTGCACACCATGCAACATCGCTCCTACCAGACTCCACCCCACTCAGCACCTGGTCCTACCCTACTGCGCCCCACACAACCCCGCATCTACCCTACTGCACCCCATCCAACCTCGCTCCTTCCTAACTGGACCTCACTCAACCCCGCTCTTACCCCACTGCACCCCATCCGACCCCGCTCGTACCCCACCGCATCCCACCTAACCTCGATTCTACCCCACTGCACCCCATCCAACCCGGCTCCTACCCTACTGCACCCACCCAACCTCGATCTTACCCCAGTGCACCCCACCAAACACCACCATTACCCCACTGCACCCCACCCAACCCCGATCCTACCCCACTGCACCCCACCCAACCCCGATCCTACCCCACTGCACCCCACCCAACCCCGATCCTACCCCACTGCAACCCACCCAACCCGGTCCTACCCCATTGTACCCCACCCAACCCTATCCTGCCCCACTGCACCCACCCAACCTCGTTCCTACCCCACTGCAACCCACCCAATCCCGATCCCACCCCACTGCAACCCACCCAACCCCAATCCTACTCCACTGCAACCCACCCAACCCAGATCCTACCCCACTGCAACCCACCCAACCCCATTCCTACTCCACTGCATCCCACCCAACCCGGTCCTACCCCACCCAACCCTATCCTGCCCCACTGCACCCCACACAATCCCGCTCCTACCCCACTACACCCCATCCAATCCCACTCATTTCTAACTTCTTCCAGTCTGAAAAGATTACAGAAGGAAATTGTCTGAAGGTAGAAACAAGAATAGAGAAAAAATAGTGGTAGATATTAAATTAGGGTTGGGTACAGTAGGGCTGGCTAGAGAAGAGTAGGGTAGGTTAGGGTAGGGTAGGGTAGGGTAGGGTAGGGTAGGGTAGGATAGGGTGGGGTAGGGTTGGGTACGGTAGGGTGGAGTAGGGTAGGGTAGGGTAGGGTTGGGTAGGGTAGGGTAGGGTAGAGTAGAGAAGAGTAGGGTAGAGAAGAGTAGAGAAAAGTAGAGTAGAGTAGAGTAGAGTAGGGAAGGGTAGGGTAGGGTACGGTAAGGTGGGGTAGGGTAGGGTACAGTAGAGTAGAGTAGCGTAGCGTAGAGTAGAGCAGAGCAGTGTAGAGTAGAGTAGAGTAGAGTAGGGTAGGGTAGGGTAGGGTAGGGTAGGGTAGGGTAGGGTAGGAGAGTAGAGTAGAGTAGAGTAGAGTAGGGTAGGGTAGGGTAGGGTAGGGTAGGGTAGGGTAGGGTAGGGTAGGGTAGGGTTGGGTTGGGTTGGGTAGAGTAGGGTAGGGAAGAATAGGGTAAGGTAGGATAGGGTAGGGTAGAGTAGGATAAGGTGGAGTAGGGTAGGAAAGGGTATTTTAGGATAAGGCAGGGTAGGGTGGGTAGGATAGGGTAGAAATTAGTGTAGGTAAGCCAGGGTAAAGTAGTAAGGCAAGGCAGATTAGACCTGGCAGGGTAGAATAAGGCAGGGAAGATTAGATAGAGTAGAGTATGGTAATAAGACAAGGTAGGTTAGGTCTGATATGGTGGACTTAGATAGGGTAGGTTAGGTAGGGTAAGGTAGGACCAAGTTAAATTAGGTAGGGTAGGGTCGGATACGGTAGTCAGTAAAGGTAGATTAGTTTGGGTAGGTAGGTTAATTTCGGGTAGTTTAGTTTATTTTTCACACTGAAGGGGTTGGATATAATTTCCACTGAGCCCTTACATACGACAAGGCTACCCACTACAAAATAAAATCGTCTGGAGGTAGCAAAAATAATATAAATATCGACTGCATGATATAAAAAAAGGATTTGGTCACCTTGGGGACTCGATCTGTTTCGCCTAGAACAATGAACTCAAGCAGCTGACGCCATTTTTTTTTTTCACTGTTAGTCTCTACTAGGCTTCAGACGATTTCCTGCAACATAAGAAAATCCTCTCAGGATGATGGGGCAGAAACAGTCTTCATTAACTCCCAAACTGAGAACGAATCATTTACTTAATCAAGCTACTATATCATCGCACTTCACCCAACCCCACTCCAACCCCACTGCACCCCACGCAACCCCACTACACCCCACCGAACCCCGATCCTACCCCACTGCACCCCACCCAATCCCAATTCTACTCTACTGCACCCCACCTACAGCCACTCCAACCCCCGGCACCCCGCCCATCCCTTATTCTACCCCACTGCACTCGACCCAACCGCGATCCTACCCTACTGCAACTAACAGAACCCTGATCCCACCCCACTGTAACCTACCCAACCCCTATCGTACCTCACAGCACCCCACCACATCCCACTTCTACCGCACTGCACCCCACACTACCCCGATCCTACCGCACTACACCCCCAATTAACCCCGATCCTCCTCCACTGCTCCCCACCCAACCCCAATCCCAGACTACTGCACTTCATCCAACCCAGATCCTACTCAATTGCATCCCACCGAACCCCTATCCTACTCCACTGCACACCACCCAACACCATTGCACACCACCCAACACCATCGCACCCCACCCAACACCTTTCCTATACCACTGTACCCCACCCAACCCCACTTCAACCCCCTTCACTGAACCCAACCCCGATCATACCCTAATGCACCGCACCCAATCCCGATCGTACCCCACTGCATCTTACCCAACCCCGATCCTATCCCACAACACTCCATCCAACTCCGATTCTGCCCCATTGCACCCCATCCAACATCTCTTGTACCCCACTCCACCCTACTCAACACTTGGTCTTACCTTATTTCATCCCATACAACCCTGCACCTACCCCACCCAACCTTGTTCCTACCCAAATGCACCCCAACCAACCCCCACTGCACCCCATCCAAACCTCACTGAATCCCATCCAACCCTGTTCCTACCTCACTGCACCCAATCCAACCCTGATCCTACCTCACTGCACTACATCCAGACCCCGATCCTACCCCACTGCACTCCACCCAACGCTGCTTGTATCACACTGCACCTCCACCTAACCCCGATCCCACGGTACCCCACTGCACCCCATCCAACACCTCTCGTACGCCACTCCACCCGACTCACCACCTGGTCCTACCGTACTGCACCCTATACAACTCCCACCTTACTCCACTACACCCCATCCAACCTCTTTCCTACCCAACTGTACCCCACCCACCCCCGATCCTACCACACTGCACTCCACCCAATCCCGATCCCACCCCATTGCACCCCACCCAACTCCTATCCTACCCAGCTGCATCCCACCCATCCCCGATCCTACCCTACTTCGATATCTCTCTCTTGAAAAAGATAATAAAACAGGGTGAATCAAAAATGTTATCCCATACATGGGTTAAGGAGTGTCTAGGGAAGCAGTGTTGGGTAGCTTTTAAACGTGAGGTAGGTTAGGTTAGAGTAGGTTAGGTTTGGGTCGGGTAGGGTTGTCAGACAAGGTAGGTTGGGTTTGGTGTAGCAGTGAAGGGTAGATCAGGGAAGGATATATTCATACAAGATTGGTCAGGTAAGGTACGGTAGGGTAGGGTAAGACGGGGAGTCAGTAAAAGTAGAATAGTTTTGGTGTAGTAGTTTAACCTAAGTTCGGGTTGGGTAGTTTATTTTTCGAACTGGCAAGGCTATTTATAAATTTCACTGAGTCCTTCCATTAGACAAGGGTACCCAAAGCTGAAAAAAAAATCGTCTGAAGGTTGCAATAATAAAATATAAAGACGTTTGCATGATATAAAAGCATATGGCCATTTACTGGACTCGAATCGTTGCTCGTAGGACACAGCGCTCTCAATCTGTTCAGAAAATGTTTACTCCTACTCTTTGCTGGGTTTCAGACAATTTCCTGCAGGTTAAGAAAACACTATTGAGGATGATGGGACAGACACAATAACTACTTCAGACCGATGGGGACAGGTGTTATGGAGCCTAATTAACCTTACCGTGAGGCTGAATTTATAATTTTATCGCCATGACGACGAGAAATCTACCCTCAGCTCAGTAGAGAGAGAGAGAGAGAGAGAGAGAGAGAGAGAGAGAGAAATATAAGACGTCATCAGAATGAAGGGGCTGATAAAATGATATGAGAATGTTGTCTTGTTATCACTCACATGCACTGCCAAAAATTCACCTCTTCAGAAGTCTTCCTCAGTCCGCCACTCTCCTTGCCTTTCAGCTCCATACTTCTAACGCAGTGTATCCAAGCATGATCTGAACTCTGGACTGGTTCCGTGTAGTTTCGCCTTTAGTGCAAACTTTCGTAAGTGGACAGCCTTTGGTTCTTTCTCTCTGGGAAAAAAAAAAAAAAAAAAAACGTATGTTGGATTATTAGTACTTACTGTTAGGAATGATGCAGACAGGAAGCAGCAGAAAAGGGGGAGGGAGTGGAAAAAATTAAACAATATATATATATATATATATATATATATATATATATATATATATATATATATATATATATATATATTCAATGTTTCATATCATGTTAATCCATATTCTCAGATGCAAGAGGCCAAAGGAGTATGAATGAACCCAGTTTTTGACGGTCACTAATGAACGTCTTGTGTGCATCTTATACACAAACCAGGATGCCACATTTTGAGTTCATAATTAAAATATCATACACGTACAGTCTATAAATAGCATCAAAACAGGTGGATTAATATATGGGGATGGCTCGACGTTTTCCTGAAAATTCTTTATGGTATTTCTTCAGAACCATGACGCCTTTTATTATTAGTCTTGGCAAAGTCTGATTATTATAAATGGCTTAGGAGCGAATTCAGTAGGTAAATGGGTTGTAAGCAGCCTCCACTAACGCTGTCAGCTACCGAAGAACTCTTCTAAGATGGATAAAGCTGCACTGACGGACTTAATTTGATGAAAAGTTTGTTAGAAAAGTTAGAAGTTGAGGCTATGTAAGGTGTGTGTGTGTGTGTGTGTGTGTGTGTGTGTGTGTGTGTGTGTGTGTGTGTGTGTGTGTAAGTGGTGAGTGTGTTTGTGTCTGAGTGAGTGAGTGTGTATTTGTGAAGGAGTGTGCGTGTTAGGGAGTGAGTGATTTGGTCGATTAATTAAATATAATTAAAATCTGGCCGCGCAAGTCGTGAATGAAGTAGTGAGTGCGAATGTGAGAGTGTGAGTGCGTGAGTGAGTGTGTAAGTGTGCATGAGTGTGTGAGTGGGTGTCAGTGTGTGAGTGAGTGAGTGAGTGAATGCGTGCTAGAGTGTGTGAGTGAGTGTGAGTGTAAATGAGTGTGTGAGTATGTGTAAGAGTGTCAGTGTAAGTGTGTGGGTGTCTCACTCACTTACTCCAGCACTCACACACACACACACACACACACAAGAGAGGCAGATGCACCCATTTACACACCCGCACAGACCTTACCTAATTATGGGCTGAATATGGTACCTATGTACCTACAACATTTCTCGGCACATCATGTGCTGAGGTGGACCAGTCACCAAGGCTACAGTGGACTGGGGGAGGGAGGCGGAGCTTACAAGGACTCAAGCGCTTCAAACGCTACACACAGAGTAATACCATGGTTCGGCAATGATTTTGAAGCATATCAAAATGTTTATTAGATGGACCAGTCCTACTGTATCTTCATGATTAACATCATAATCACCATCATCGTTATGTTTCGCGTTTGCAGTTCATGGGTCATAACCTTTTCTCGCTGACCTGGACTACTTTGTACTATGTGTTCTTGACAGATTTATTTTGCATAATATATCTTAATATTCTCTCTTGTTATGTATTTGAGAGGAACAGGCGGAATTTCACAGAGAATCAGACAAATGAGGAAATGAAGCCAGCACTGTGGTACTGATATGACCTAACTGAAAGCGTTAGATGAAATAATTATGAAAAGGTTTGGCCATGTGGAGCGGATGCAGAAGAGAGACTAGAGGAGTTTATGTATTTGAGGCGGATGGGGATGGAGAGGGAAAGGGAGAGACCGAAGACGAGATGGGAGGATTGGGTGGAGAAATATATGCGTGAGGTATGAGTTGGAGGGAGGGCAGCCTAATGGCAGAGGACAGGGTGATATGAAGGCAGTTTGTGTGTGACCACTCCTTAGGAATTAAAACGTCTGGCTTTGGATAGGCAGACAGACAGATAGATTACATATATACATACATACAGTACATTCATACCAAGACAGACAGATGTGTCTTTAATATCGATATGAACATGCAACAGTAACACACAAGAGGATCATATTGGTGGTGCCCAGGGCTCACCTGATATATGAACCCGGTTAACAGTGAGTCACAGGAACCTCTGCGTGTTATAAACGGGGTGCACTCCTTGTACTGAGCATCTCTATACATAAGTATTTCAGTAGTCTCTGTTTTTCGTCAATATTTGTGCTTTCTAAATTTCTATATTTATTTTTATACTTTCTCTTGTTCCGTATTACATATTCCGGTCATTTACTCTGCTATTCGCAAAACGTTCACTAGTCCTCTTCCTTTACTTTTCAACATTCTGTACATGTAACGCCCATTTGTTACTGTAATTTGTCTGTTTTTTTCTACTCAAATGCACAACCTTTTGGGTATAATCGGACGACCAACAACAACAACAACGACATCAACAAAAATCGCTATCATGACGATTGGTGAAACTGGGCTTGAACAATACTTCTCCCTGTGTTGGGGGTGTCTGATCGGTGTGAACAACTAAACATTAGGTTTGTGCCAAAATACAGTATATTTGGTGTATAAAGTGACACTAGAATATTAACAAGCGGTTATGGAATGATGAGCTACAGTAAAGTACATCAAAACATTTCGTCCTGTTTAAAAACGTAAAGTACAGCCGGAATCTTGTTATTTTTTCTTTAAACTGTACATTATGCTTTCCATCAGACTTCACTCACCCTCAAACGTATGTCATCTCACTGTTTTTATTTCATTTTATACATCCCCGCTCTCCAAACTGAGTTTTATCTCTGCAGAATCAATCACAGTTTTAAAAATAATACTATAGCACGAACGAAAACCAAGCCTTGGGTTTCACTTGTTCATTTATATTCACAACACACCCCGTTCCTCCAAGGCCTGACCTCATAGCATTTCGCATAATGTTTTTCGTCACAGGGTGTCTAACTTCTCGTGGCAGCACTTCGCTTGGGAACTCCGCCGCGCTAAAACATTTCAGGCGTAAATATTGATGTTGCCTGCTGAAGTAGATATGGCGGTTCATCCCTCTCTCTCTCTCTCTTCACCAGCTAAAAGTCAGATATTTTTCGATCAGATCTCGTACATAAACAAATGATTACATAGTCGATGATCAACTAGTCTGCATGTCTGCAGTTTACATGGCAAGTGACGCTTGTATTTAAAAAAAAAACTGCAAATATGGTGAGGATGCACGTGATATATACAATTGTAGTCCTTTGTTTCACTGTGTGTGTGTGTGTGTGTGTGTGTGTGTGTGTGTGAGACAGGGGAAGAGCAGTGCATGCACCACTGTATAGGAGAGAGAGAGAGAGAGAGATGCGGTGAGTTAGAGGTGATAAGGGTGAACTTGACGGAGAGTGAGGAGTTCATTACGATTAGGAGGCCAAGAGTAAGAAGAGAGGAGGAAGCGAGAGAGAGAGGTAGGTTCGGAGGGAGGCAGTGGGCTGGGGAGGGAAGATTGAGAGAGGAAGATATCGAAGGTTAGGGACGGTGGGAAGAGAATGGAACTGCACGTGAGGGAGAAAAGAAGATAGGTAGACAGAAGGCGGTGGGAGGGGGGATAAGAGACAGAAGAAAATATCAAAAGGGAGAGGATGGGTAGTGGGAGGAAAGATAAGAGAGAGAGAGAGAGAGAGAGAGAGAGAGAGGGGGGGGGAGGGGAGGAATTAAGAGGGGGAGGTAATGGTAAAAATCTCCAACGAGAAAGAAGAAGGAAGGAATTAGGAGGGGAGGTAAGAGACAGAATATTCAGAAAGAAAGAGGGGATGGGAGGATTTGGAGGGAGATAAACAGAAAATATCGAGAGAGGGTCAAGGGCTGCCGGGAGGGTAAGACACGGTAAAAAATATCAAGAGGGTAGGAGAGGCTGTAGGGGTAGGCAGGAGAAAGAGACAAAGGTGTATGAGATGTATTAGGGTTGATATGCCGTTTGATATACAGTTTCCACCCAACAAAGTAAATGTTTTTCTGGACAAAAAAAAAAAAATTGATGCGGTTAACCCCTTTCCCTTAATGGGCCTCTTCCATACTAAAAACTATTTCTGGTCACAGAAGTTCGACTGTAAAAAGTCATATTTTTGAAATGTAGTTATAGATTTTTCTGAACAAAAATAGTTTCACAGTTCACCATGAGACAATATAATAATGATCTGGCGGCAACAGGAATAACTTGTCTAAGGTTCAATATTGTTAGGACTAATTTGACTCCGTACTAAAGGTGCCATTGTTGCTATACTTCCAGGTCAGATATATGGCCATGTCAGATATATGGCTTCACCTTGGGCCGTATTCTACGTAAAGTGCTGAATCTTAGCTCTTTTTCCTTAGTGATTTATCTGGCTTATTACACACAGTTTGCAGTCGATATAGTAAGAGGATATAGAGGTGTAATGTGCAGACTAAAAAGCAAAGGAAAATGATACAAAATCTCCAAAGCCTCTGATTAAAAATATAATCCACTCATCCATTCATCATCCACTCCTGTGTCTGTCCCATTAATCAAGAGTCTATGGGCCCAGGTCTTGGCTAGTCCGCGGGTTTTTTAAAGCAGGGACGACCAGTCACACGTTGCTGAGTGGCACTGATATTTGTGAGCAATATACCCTGGCAATGCCGAGGTCTCCAGCACTTATGTGCCACATCTGGCCGGAGTGACGTAACCCACTAGGCCACCTGGCCTCCACTGACTGACTATAATGTTACCACTCAATAGAAAATGGAGTACCGGAATCCATTTGGCTAGTCATTCAGTACCGAGTCATCTGAAGACAGTACTACATAGAGTGAGTGGATGGTGGGGACCTTCATCTACCAAACAAATAATAATAAACATAATTATATAATAAAAATTCCTTTGCCTTCGTTAGGTTCACATCCACAAAAATTTCCTGCAGCAAATACATTCCAATTCAGGTTTCGCCGACAGGAAAATATAGCAGAAAATGTTTTACTTTGAAATCACAAATTACTCACTATCACAACAGTTAATTACATGGGGAAAAATACGTTGTACTTTCCTGCCATTCAAACT
Source organism: Coenobita brevimanus (assembly GCF_032717465.1). NCBI lineage: Eukaryota > Metazoa > Arthropoda > Malacostraca > Decapoda > Coenobitidae > Coenobita > Coenobita brevimanus. The sequence goes on from NC_137019.1 coordinate 40,871,273, forward strand.
GTCTGCAGAAAGGCTGAAAAGATCTGTTTTTTAGCAGCATTTCTTTTTATTGTCTCTCTCTCTCTCTCTCTCTCTCTCTCTCTCTCTCTCTCTCTTCAGGGAAATATTACCCAGTTTCCTTGGATCACCCCACTTTTTATCTGCGTCTAAGTTATGCATCAAATTCTTACTCACACAGGTATTGTTGCATCCACTCCAATTATATATCCTACGCAAACAGAACCGCGAATGTGGGTGGATAAGCAAAGTATGTATTTTTTGCATGCATACCATTCTCCATACAGAGGTACCATGGCATCTGTCGGTCTGTGTGGTCTTCTGTCTCCTTGACAACCTCTCAGTGACACGAACGCAGATAACGACGACGCAATAATATATTGAAGTGTATAAAAAAAATACTGCCGATATGATTCTCATACAAGTTTTGTTACAACTCGTACGTTTCGATTCGTCGGTATTGGTACCCCACGTAAAATCAAGCCAATATCTAGCATGGCATACCAACTGACCAGAAGTAGGTGCGGCAACGGGTGCAAAATAATCATATTTAATTTGGCACTGGGCATGGAGAGGAAGATAGTTGTGTATGTATCCCTTTCAGGGGGGATTACAGGAAATGCTGAAAACAAAAATGTATGGCCTATCACGCCAGTTTCCACGAAATACCAGGCGTCGTCATCTTGCAGAGGGTGTGCAAAGCATGATGTAATAATCAGAGGATAAATTTCAACGTTAAAATAAGACGTTTTACTGGGGGGGGGGGGCTAATAATACAGAATGTAAACATACAGAAATATAAAAGATAATTTATTTTAAAAAATCATTTCGTTTCGTTTATAAAGGCTTCAACATGCTTACATGCGTTCGACCTTGATCACCTAATGGAGACTGTCTACGTTGCTCGATCTCTGGCACCCGCCCTATTCAATCCCTTTTTCCTGAGGCCACATTCAGTGACCTTGTCCTTTTTTTTTTTTTGTGTGTCAGCCTTTCGCAACCTTAACCCTTACGTTCACACAGCTTACCTCCCGTACTCAGTTGTAACCTTCCATCCTCTCAACATGCCCGAACCATCTCAAACTACTCCTCATCGCAACGCCACTACATTCAAATCCCATCCTTCCTCTCAACTCTCCAGTCGCAGTCCTGACTCTCCAGGCCTCTCATTCAAGGACGCGCTATATATATTTCTTTTTTTTTTTTTTTTTTTTACATGAATGATAATGATGATGATATTTGTCTTCAAATGTCTGGACTAAAGCTGGTTACCCCACGTGTTTGAATACGTCACGAAATTCTTGGTCGTCTGAGAAAGCAGGAATGTCGATATACATCATGTGGATTGACATTCCTAGTGAGAAGCTGTGTATGTCTCCAGCAGACACTACATACTGCACATTGTCATACGAGATATATTAGTGCCTATAATGCCTACACAAATAATAGGTTATCAATTTGTTATACAATAGCCGACCACTTAGGGGTGTACCCCCTCCACAATATGTCTACCCCCGATGTATATATGTCCCCCCCCAATGCATACATGCCCCCACTAATCCTGCTAGGTCAGCATGCTTTCCCACGCCTGAAGACGGCGTTATTGCATCAGTTCTTAGCAGACAGCCGACACGTGCAGACTATTTTACTGTGAGCTTGTAATAAACTCCTTATCTAGCTGTTTGTACACGGAGTTTCTATCACCAAAGTATTGCAAGTTACAGGGGTGAACATCCTCTCAAGCTAATGGAAGTGACAAAATGTAAAATATGATGTGTGAGGTGGTGTGTGGGGTGAAGAGAGGACGAAAGGGGGTGCAAGGAACAGCATGGTGGAATGAAGAGGTGAGACAGACTGTGGTACAAAAGAAGAAAGCATATAGTGTGTGGATGGGAAGCAGAGGCATGGAGGAAGTTGAGAGACGGATGGGAGAAGAGGTGAGACAGGCTGTGGTGCAAAAGAAGAAAACATATAGTGAGTGGATGGGAAGCAGAGGCATGGAGGAAGTTGAGAGATGGATGGGAAAGTTATATGTAGACAGGAAGAGAGAGGTGAAAAGATTATGTCCTGTGCTTGCCATTCTCAACGGGGTTTAGAAAGACCTCAGCTTAACATACGAAGACACAGCACTTAAGAGACATAAATTTTTGGTCTAAGTTGAATAAAATGACCTGGAGATAGCAAGAGTATAATAAGACATCATCGGAGTGAAGTGGCAAAGAAAGAAGCTGACCTGAATTGAGAACATACTACACTCAGACACTAATTTTCATGTAGGTACCTACAGACTAAAATCACTTGGAGCCTGCCAGACTAAATTAAGGTGTCAGTGCACTAAGAAGGCTAAAAGACTCACCTTAATTCGAAAGCCACTACACTGGGGCCACTGGTTCTCTGTAACTTAGGCTGCCACGTACCGCTGCCTGACTCTGTATTCATGTTGCCATCTTGCAAGTAACCCAAGTAACGCACTAGTAACAAGTAACATCGTACCTGCAAGTGAAAGGAACAATTAGTTGGAGGTGGGGGGAGAAAGTGACCAATATTACTCTTGTTATTATCAAAGAAAATACACCACATGTTGAGCCTGTACCCCATGAAGAGTCCAAGAGGGGCCAAAATTGTTGTACAAGGCAGTATGTAAACAGAGCTTCACAAGACACTCCCCTGCAATATCTGATGTGTTGTGGGCACAGCTGTGTGTGTGTGTGGGGGGGGGGGCAGTAGGAAATGAATACACAGTCCATGATACACAACTAACACTGACAACACTGACAGCCGTCGTTGCAACACACAAGAAACAGCCAGGTGGAGTAGCAGAGCAGCGTTATAAATGCACCACACTATTTTCACACAGGCCACACAACTTCAGTGAAATATTAGAGTACACAGTCACGTTGCCCAGACTTTGCAATGTCTGCCCCAACCCAGCAGTGCTGAAAGCAATTTGCCTAACTGTTGTACACGAGTTTTTGTGAATACCAGTAAGTATTATCCTCATCGAACGTTAAGCCCACATTTCCCTTTATGACCTGTCAGTTTTTATCATCATCCCCTATTACATCCCTTTAAGCTCGTTTCTCTCTCTCTCTCTCTCTCCTGACGAAATAGTTCATATTGGGGTAGACTACCAATCAGTGTACAAATCCCGTGTGGCCTCATTATACGCAGGTGTGGTTCACACCAAACAGGTATAAACAATACCACAAACCCTACAAACCCCCGGGCCACACCCCGCCCCAGCCTCTGATCCCCCCTCCCCCTAAATAGCCGCAAACATGGCTACTAAGCTGCCTCTTTGCAGGTTATTTTGCAGTTTATGTGGATAATGAAAAGGCAGGATTAACATAATACACAATACCCGGTAGTAAAGTGCAATATACAAACTAATTCGCTAAGGAAGAGGTGCTAAGAAAACCTTCTAAACTTACGCTACGGTGCTAAGATGATAAACAGCAGACCAGGTAACTTTGGTGCAGTTACCACGTGTACCTGTCAGGTTGCCTTCACCCCTTCAACAACGTGACATATTGCAATGTATTCAGGCCAGCAGCCTGGGTCGCCATCACCCCCTTATCACCTGTTTACCCCATATCTTCATAAAACTGTCTCCAGGTGGCAGGAATGAAACAAATCGTCTAAGGAAATACATCAACAGATTAATTTTTAATTTAATCATTATGTTACCGGTATGTGCGTCTTTAATCTGATGACATAATTATACTGTTGTCACTAACATGGCCTACAACTGCTGTCTCTTTCTCGTGAACTGTGAGTTGTAAAGAGATTACCATCAGAATACGATACTAGTCACGAGGAAGTGCTATGGAAAGGATGCTGTTGGGCCGCAGTTGTAGAAATTAGCATTAGAATACAATGCTAGTCACGAAGAAGTGCTATGGAAAGGATGCTGTTGGGACGCAGTTGTAGAGATTAGCATTAGAATACGATGCTAGTCACGAAGAAGTGCTATGGAAAGGATGCTGTTGGGACGCAGTTGTTGAGATTACTATTAGAATACGATGCTAGTCACGAGGAAGTGCTATGGAAAGGATGCTGTTGGGACGCAGTTGTACAGATTAGCATTAGAATACGATACTAGTCATGAGGAAGCGCTATGGAAAGGATGCTGTTGGGACGCAGTTGTACAGATTAGCATGAGTATACGATGGTAGTCACGAAGAAGTGCTATGGATCTGATGTGGAGCCGCAGTATTGTCTTTTTCTGGCACTGAGCTGTGAAATAAGCTTCAAAGGCCAAGAGTGTGGTCCAAGTTAGAGTACAAATTCCAGCTTTATTCTATGTATCAGTAACCGATGTTATTCCGCTTAGGAGACTCCATGGTAGTGTGGGGCTGCATGCAGGCTGTACCGTATTTAACTCTTTCAATTCGAAAATTCTAGTCTTTGCTAGTGTTAAAAATAAAAATCGTCAACAAATAACAGTAGTAAAGTGTTATTGTCTCCATGTTGATCAAAACGTCTATCTATCTATCTATTGCCAGACGCCTTAATCCCGTAAGGGGTGGCCACAAATAAATCGCCTCCATGTAGTCCTGTCCCATGCCATTTCACTGCCCTGCTCCCAGCTCACCCCCCCCCCCGTCTCATATACCTCTCCATTCTATCCCTTCATCTCATCCCCGGCCTCCCCCTCTCTCTTCCCCCTTCCGCCTCATTCATACTCTCCCCGTTAGTCTCTCGCTCTCCACCCTCTCCACATGGCCAAACGTACAAAGATAAAATCGTCAGCAAACAGTAGTAAAAGTGTTACTGTGACTCCCTGCTCACCTAAACGTGAACCCGGTGGTCTGCAGGATGAAGTTACCTCTCTGCAGTGCCACATCCTGCTGTCATGGGATAGGGACTGAGCAACGTATATATTAACAGTGGACTGGCGTGGTTATATCAGTGCCACCACCTGCAGGCGTCCCCCGCCAACACGTCATCGGCTTGAAGGTGCTACTTACGTGGTGTCTTCTTCAAAAAAATACCCCAAAACCCACATCATAATACAAAACAATAACCAATAAATCGACCGAATTACATAATACACCAACATTCTAAAAATTTCGAGTGCAGAATGTTTACAAAATTTCAGCAAGGACACGAAAAAAAACCCTATCTATCTATCTATCTATTGCCAGACGCCACAATCCCGTAAGGGGTGGCCATTTGACTTTGAGCTATTTGTTTTACAGGGAGGAGCACTAACCCTCCACCAACCCACTTGTTGACACGTAGGCAGCACGTATGGGTTGGTTATATGGTTACCACCCAGCGTAGTAAATGGTTTCTTGGCTTACAGGAAACCATTTGGCTTGTCACTCAATGTAAAGCCACCTGTAAAGGAAAGAAAAGCAATAAGAAGTGACAGGAAAGATGGGAGAAATAGGAAGAGAGGAGGACAGACACAGAAAAAGAATAATAAAGGCTAAGGAAGAAGTAGGCAGCACTACATCAAGTGAGTGGATGATGGTGAGAAATAGGAAGAGAGGAGGACAGGCACAGAAAAAGAATGATAAGGCTAAGGAAGAAGTAGGCAGCACTACATCAAGTGAGTGGATGATTGTGAGAAATAGGAAGAGAGGAGGGCAGGCACAGAAAAAGAATAATAAAGGCTAAGGAAGAAGTAGGCAGCACTACATCAAGTGAGTGGATGATGGTGAGAAATAGGAAGAGAGGAGGACAGGCACAGAAAAAGAATGATAAGGCTAAGGAAAAAGTAGGCAGCACTACATCAAGTGAGTGGATGATTGTGAGAAATAGGAAGAGAGGAGGGCAGGTACAGAAAAAGAATGATAAGGCTAAAGAAGTAGGCAGCACTACATCAAGTGAGTGGATGATGGTCGCCACCACCAATAATAACCAATAAACAATAAATAATAAACAATAATAAATAATAAACAATAAACAATAAATCGAGGGAAATACATAACATACGAACATCCTAAATATTTCGGGGGCAGAATGTTTACAAAATGTCGTTGTTGTTGTTGTTGTTGCTGGCGCCCACTACCATCCAAGAGTTCTTGTCTTCAAACAAGATGGCTTTATTTATTTATTATTATTATTATTCTTTTTTCAGTCTCTATTGTTCATTTCTATGTTGCTCCTTATATTCATAAATACTTCTCTTCGTTTCATTATTCTGCCCACTGTATTTGCTACAACCTGTAATTCATTTTGTTTTAGTATTTCTGTTATTGATTCTTTTCCTTTAATGTCGCTTGTTAAATCTTCGTATGCTTCACATATGAATAAATGATGCTGATTTTCATTCTCTTCTTGGCACATGTCACATATAAGGTTAGGCTCATACTTTTTCTTATAATTTTCCTTCACTTCTAGCATTCTGGTTCGAATACAATATATAATCTTTGCGCTTTCAAACTCTATTTCCTCTTGGTATCTCTGTAGGTCTATTTCTTGTTCCACTGATTCCTTTGTCTTACTCCCTTTTCTCATGTCTTCACAAACTTCTTCGTTATTTTTTGTCATTATTTTTTCTTTTATTACCCTTTTTGCCACTCTCTCTTCTACTGTTTCTAAGTCTTCAGGTATGCTGTACTTTTCTTTAATGTCTATTATTTCTCTCACGTACTCTCTTTCAAAATCTTCACACTGTTTTATCATCTTTACTTCAACAGCGTCTTCTTCCCTATTCTTGAGTTCAATGTAATATTCAAGTCGGCAAGGACACGAAAACCCCCGACATCCTTTAAATATCTGCAAACAACAATATTCTCCCACCAAACTACACTTATTTACCTCCATTACCTTGCATAACAACAGTAAGCAGAATTAAGTGGGGAAATTGGCTGTAAGGAAAATATGGAGGCAGAGCAGGATACTTAACTTACTACGCCGGCCATCTTTGACGTCAAATCTTACAAGAATGCCAAATATCATCTCAATACAGCCACTTTCCCTCACACGCGTACACCCAAATAATCTCTATTTGCTTCTCTAACATCAGTGAGTAGAATTATGTCAGTAAATTAGATGGAAGCTGCCGAAACACGAATCAGAGCAGGATACCTAAGCTGGCCTTCTTCGGCGTCTGTTCTTCCATTTACATCACCATTCCTTCAACCATCTCAAAACACGAATATTTCCATCACATACCTATACCCTAGTACGCTCCATTAACTTATTTAATATTAACAAGCAGAATTATGCACGTAAATCAGATGCTTGGGGTAAAATTATGGAAGTGGACCAGATACTCACGACGCCGACTTTCCTGAGTTTCTGCTCGCACTTTGTCGCCCGTTACGATCACGAAACACGAATACTCACTAGAAATGCTCACCTCTAAGTTATCTCCATTGTCATATCTAATTTTCACAAGCACAATAATACAAGTAAATTAACTAACCGCTTGAAAATGTGGAATCAAGGCAGGATACTCACCTCATCACTCCTAAATGTTCTCTTGAAACATGGCGTCGGTTACACTTACACTCCCATCGCCAACCTCGGCAGTATTCATAAAGATCTTAAACCAATTTCCGAGATTTAAAAAGTCTTCATAGCATTTTAAAAGTATTAGAAATAATTTTGTTTGGTCGATTATTTCGATTTTTATATATTTTTGGCTTGGCTGCGTGAAAACTAAAAAATGGACAAGCAATATTATACACGTACACCGGACGTTCAAAACATTTATAATTTTGGAACCTGGGCTTTGTTTCTGCTGTGATGCCCGCGAGGTTCAAATTGGTATTATAGTTCTGATCAATTCGCTTGTTTACTGTATATGCTTGTATCGCTGCACTTATGATCGAGTTAACTGTGTAAAATATGTTTATATGCTACATTATTTGCATGAAAACTACCCCCTTACGGGATATTTTGGGTTTGCTGACGATAAGATGAAGCCGAAGTCAATAACAACGAAAAAAAAAAAAAAAAACACATCTGGCACTCCTTTCTAGTTTCAAATTCTCCCTAAAATTAGTTTAAATCTCAGCAGTACTAAATGTTACCTTTTTAGAGACTTAGAGAGGAAATAACAGTACAATTTTCTTTTGCTTCCCTTAGACGAATATAATGTACTGTGACAGAGATACCGCGATGCAGTGTTACAAAGAGTATGTGTAGTTAGGTAGCGAGATTTTTTAAGAATACACAAATTATATACTTATGCCTGTCTTGACGAGTTGTTTAATAGTTCGCTGTCGCAGTTTTATTACATTTTTAGTGAGTCTAGGTTATTTGGTGGCTGCATTGACTTTTGAATTATAAGTCCTCGACCCAAACCTTTCCTTTTACAACTTTAATCACGTACCTCAGCGGCAGAAAAGGATAATGCTACTACTCGACATCTATACCTCTTCATCAAGGATAAGAGAAAAAAGGATAGTCCACTGAAACGTCATAAATTAAGCTCCGCCCAAAATTCATGACGTCACGAGCTAGGCTCTCGTCATCTGGTGAGTGGCGCGCATCACTCACCAGATGGGCCTATCAATCATATCCCTTTTATTTGCCATTAACCAATCACTCCAAAAGCTATTCTCATTGCTATAATATATTGTACCTTGCCTCTCTAATTGCATTTATTTTCTCACTGCATTCCCGCTCAACCACTCCTTTGTTCATCCATCACCAGATATTCTCCCTTATCACTCTCATCCATAAAACTTTGTTCAATTTCCTTTCCAGTCATGCATGCTACTTCCATTAAAATGCTGATTGTTTTCAGTCTTATCGAGTAGACATACAGAAAACGTTAGTACATAACCAAGGAGATTAAAGACAAATTAATATTTTATGCTTTATAACATAGCCAGGTAGGTCACAGACAATCAAATTAATATTTAATGATTTAATTTATAATTTTCCATATATCATATTAGTCTCACCGAACAGTATCAGTGAACATGAACATTGTATTGGTTAGATTATTGTTTCACGAGAGAGAGAGAGAGAGAGAGAGAGAGAGAGAGAGAGGAGTGGAAAAAAAAAAAAAACTGACAATAAGAAGGTGGAGGGTGGAAGCGAGGGAAGAGGAAGGGAAGCAGGAAAGAAGAGAACAGGGACATGCCAAAAGGAATGGGAAAAGACATGAATAATGTTGAGAAAGGGAGAGAGATACAAAAACACAAAAAATATAGATAGTGAAAATGAAGGGATGGGAAGCAGGGGAAAAGGATTAGGAAAGTAGAGGGAGGGAGGGAAGGATAAAGGTAAGGAAGAAAGTGGAAGGAGGGAGGTGTGGGACGAAGTGGAGTGTGGAATGAAATGGTGAGAGGTATGGGAGACAAAGAGATGAAGGTAAGAGGGAAGTAACACTTGGGAGAAAAAGGGGAGGAAGTGGAGTGGTGATAGGTTAGGGAGGGAAGGAGACAGGTGAGAGAGTGAGGTTGATGGGAAAGAGAGGAGAGAGGTAGGTTATGGAGGAAAGGAGAAAACTACTGAACTGTGAACAGCACTTACTGCATTAAAATGATGCAACTCAAGTTATACATTGTGCTCACCTACTAGGACACTCCAAACTTAAAATATTCTATCACATAATAACATTGTACAGTACAGTACATTGACAACATAACTTGCAATCGTTACTTAATACATAATTACATATTAATATACAGTATAATATATACGGTACATACATACATAAAATAATATACCTATGATACATTTTCTTCTCAAAACTGTTCATCCAAATTATTAATACATCTACCAAACTGAATAGACTATTTTGTCATTATAACTCTTAACTGCTCAACATAGTTAATTTACAATTTTCTTCATCTTTTTTCCAGCATTCTTACAATTAACACCCTTACATTCTTTAGGTGCACGATTAAGCTCCCTAATCCTAAAATATATTCTGCACTTAACAGAAAAAGTTGCTACCTCTTTTGGAATGTATGGAGGCAGTGTAACCATTTGCATAACATGCCCAACACTTCCTTTTCCCTCCTTCAGTGATGTGCCATGGTACTTTCTGAATAGGTGTTCTAAATTAAGGAAGAAACTTCGATGTTCAGGATTTATTTTTTTCAAACCACCTTTGTTTATAAATGCATCCCAAGAGCTGCAACTATCATCAGTTAATGAGGTTCCTAATTCTGGATATTTGAATTTGAATTTGTGTACTACAAAACCAAGGAAATGGTCAAATGCTTCTTTCTCGGGAAACGTAATATGCAACACCTCCTCACATTGCTCAACATGGGTTTCAAGTTCATCAGGTGTGGGACTAATCTCTGGAGTGAATACATATGATACAAGATTTCCATCACCATCTGCATTTTCTAACTCTTCTTTTGAAACTTCCTGTACACCACTTGCAATTAAGGGAGTAGATTCCACCTCTGCACAGTTTGTACTAGGTGAAATTACTGAAGTTTCTTTTCCCAGTAGGTAAATTTTCAAGCGATGTTGGAATGACAGTGGTGATGGGTGATCATAACATCTACCCATCTGGCGTATTACACTAAAAAAATGCTCCAGAACATCCTGATTTAACCTCCTTGTGAGTATATACCTTACATTAAACCTTTCAGAAAGGGAATCATACAGTGTCTCCAGTGACCTACATGAGAGTAAGATCCCTTTCTGAAATGGAAGAAACTTCCCTTTCACTCTTAAAGATTTTATGGTGGACACTGTGTCAGAGAGTTTTTTCATTTGCTCATCACTCTTTTGGAAGGCATGTCTTTTTCCATTTAAGTCTCTCTTAATGCTGCTATTTAATATATCAAACCAGTCATTTATTACTTGAATAAATTCAGAGGTTGAAGATCAGTTACTGCTCTTGATGGTACCACACTGTCCAAAAAATGATATAGCTTTTGAAACAGTTTCTGATAGCAGCTGAACTGCAAACTTTACTCTTTGTCTCTGAGCTCCTTGTACTGAAATATGATGATTAGTAAGTTTGTGAGCTACTTTCAGATTTCCTGTATCTACCGTCATGAGATCTATGACTGGGTTGGTATTAACTATGACAGACTTATCTGGAGTATGAAAGCCACTATCTAAAAAATGATTTCTCACAAGCTTGATGAGGTGTGGAACATCGGCAAAAACATGAATCTTTCGGCTGGGATCAAATGGATTGGTGAATGAATTTTGATTTTCATTAATACCCATCTTATTCAAGAGGTAGCTATTTGAACCACCCATGTCACATACAGTAGCATGAACTTCATACCCACATTCTTCTACTGCTCTAATAATTGTGTTCAATAATTCTTCAGTAATTCTGGTATCAAATTCATAAAATATGACCTGCTTCCAGCAGCCTAATAAGCCTCTCACCATGACAACTTGAACATAATTATGGGGTGACAGTACACTTTCCTCAGCTCTATTAAATTCCCAGGCCTTGGTAACTTTCATTTCATCAAAGGAGAGTATACACACTTTTTCTCCTGGAGACATAGTTTCACCTTTCCTCTTCATTAGTTTTAAAACAATATCTAGCAAGCCAGGTTGGAAACTGAGGCATTTAGTCCACCTTTTCAAAGTTGAAACTGAAGGGTATGGTAATTTCAAATGTTCTCTAATATACTGATATTCCTTTGGACTTATAGCTCTTAAGGTAAGGGAAGATGTTATATCATCATATGACCACTTCCTAACAGGTTCATTGGTCAAAAAGTATTCAGTTTGAGTATCTGTGAAATAAGGAGACAGTATATCTTTGAGAACAGATGATATTTCTTCATGCAAGGCAAGTGCACTTTTATTTTCCAAATTGGCTTTGCTAGCATTCAACTCATGTGAAGATACAATATCCTTATAATTATTATTACTGTTTCTTAAACCTTGCATTTCTAAAGCCATTTTATTCAACTCCTCTCTTAGTTTCTTGTTCTCTTCCTTTAGAATTTCAAGCTCTGTCTTAACTACTCCTAATTCACTCTCAAGTTCTGATTTCCATGGCATACAAACACAGCATGACCAGCAGATTTTCTGTGTAGACATACCATCACTTTGGGATTCAACTGTATCCTGTTCCATTGGCTGTAGCTGGGAAGGTTGTGCTGAATGATAATCTGCATGATCTCTCCCAAAGTTTTCTGATGTCTGCTCTTGAATAGAAACCTCTGCTTCCAATGGAACAACATCTGTAAAGTAAAGCAATTGTCAAAAAAGAAAGAAAAAAGTATATATAATATAAAATACTATCGAACTGTTTATTCCCTCCTTAGAGCTACCTAACTAGATATGGGTACCGTATGAATACAATACTGCCTGTCTAATTTGCCCTGCAATCTATGATTGCAACTTAGGTAGGTCTAGATTGTGTTGTTTCCTGTTAAAATTTTTCGCTTATCACCCTCAAGTACATTCCCCACCCCCTGCTTCATTTCGATACTGATACAGTATTAAAAATAATGTATAGTTACCATCAATGTTGGTGTTCACACACTCTTGCAGAATCTGGCGCCTCTGCTTCCTCTCTGCTCTCCTCCTCCTGTCAGAAGCACTGGTACCTGAAAATAAGTATATCATCTTTTTAAGATAAAAATTCTGTTTGCTTCTCTTTCCCTATCTCAATCATAAACTACCAGGCTTGCATCACCTATGTAAGAGAGGTAGCCAAGACATGGTAAAACACACTTCTCATATCAGTCACACCATTATAAGGCGAAATAAAGTAAGCAAGTACAGTAAAAATACCAAAAAGATCATACTGCAAATACAGGGCTGGCATAAAAAGAAAGCAATGAAACTTATGGAACATATGAAAATCTTCCCCCCCAAAGTGCCCAACTGAAGATCCCCCCCCCCCACCAAAATTTTAATGTAAATAAACTACAAAAGGATTAAATAATAAAACATTATTCCTAACCTAACCTAACCTAACCTAACCTACCCTACCCTAACCTAAGCCAACCTCACCTAGGGTTAGGTTAGGTCGGGTTAGGTTAGGTAACCTAACCTTACCTAACCTACCCTAACCTAACCTAAGCCAACCTCACCTAGGGTTAGGTTAGGTCGGGTTAGGTTAGGTAACCTAACCTAACCTAACCTACCCTACCCTAACCTAAGCCAACCTCACCTAGGGTTAGGTTAGGTCGGGTTAGGTTAGGTTAGGATGAACTGAAGGTTTTCCCATACAGGCAAGATCATATGAAGATCCTCCACCCCAGACTAGATCATATGAAGATCCTCCAGCCCAGACTAGATCATATGAAGATCCTCCACCCCAGACTAGATCATATGAAGATCCTCCACCCCAGACTAGATCATATGAAGATCCTCCACCCCAGACTAGATCATATGAAGATCCTCCACCCCAGACTAGATCATATGAAGATCCTCCACCCCAGACTAGATCATATGAAGATCCTCCACCCCAGACTAGATCATATGAAGATCCTCCACCCCAGACTAGATCATATGAAGATCCTCCACCCCAGACTAGATCATATGAAGATCCTCCACCCCAGACTAGATCATATGAAGATCCTCCACCCCAGACTAGATCATATGAAGATCCTCCACCCCAGACTAGATCATATGAAGATCCTCCACCCCAGACTAGATCATATGAAGATCCTCCACCCCAGACTAGATCATATGAAGATCCTCCAGCCCAGACTAGATCATATGAAGATCCTCCACCCCAAACCTACTTGAGGGGGAGGATCTTCATATGATCCAAACTTATTTTTGTATGTTTATATTTTCAGTCCTTAAAAGTACCAAAATTTGCATAAAGTGTAGTTGTATATTGACAAATGAAGTCCAGGCATATAAAATAATCCTTTTGAAATCAAACATGCATTTCTTTTTAATCACTAGCTAGACTTCCAACAGGAAGATTTTGGATGTGTGCTCCCACTCTTACTATTTTTGCAGTAATTATTTGGTAACAGTAGTGCATTTGGAGGATGCTTCTTCATCCCACTCATATGCCTATTTTCTCCCACTACCACCAAGTAGGTCTTACTACAAGGGAAATTGGAGAAACAATTCTCAGCACAGCAAAAGTTAGGTCCAACCTGTTCAATTCTCATACTAACATGTACAGTAAAAGACTTTAAATGCTTTGTTCAGCAGTCTCTTATCACTCAACACATTTTACTGTTAATACTGCATTAGGTGAAAAGGCAACCAATCAATATCCTACATTTTACTGTTAATGCTAAGTTAAGTAGCCTATAGGTGTTACCCGAGTGCAAGTTAAATATTACATACCTTCAGCTGAACTTCGTTGTGTTGGAAGTTCAACACTTGGAACAGCCCATGGGTGGAGTGGTCTGCATTTTTTTGGAGAAACATTTGCCTCTTCTTTCCGTAGTAAATACTCAAGTCTGTAATCAGTGTCCTTAAAATGGCGCGAGCACATGCGTGCAAAGTTTACGTTTATCTTATCTTTCCGTCTACATGCTCTTATCCACTTTTCACATGTTTCTTTATTTCTAGGAAACCTGAAGTACTTAATGCGTTGGTCTGTATGTTTCTGAGCATCACTTGAGCAGCCATAAACAGCACAAATCACCATTGTTCTGCACAAAGTTCGAGGCAACGTACTTGCTCACCAGATGAGTAATGTTTACTGGTGTGACGTCATTGCGGGAAAAACAAATGCTTCGCGGACCATCCTTTTTTTTTTCTCTCTCTCTCTTATCCTTGGTACTCCTCCCCTTGAAAGAATATCAGAGGGACGGATTTGGGGTAAGTCTGCTGTCAGCTGTACTGGTTCATCAGAGACATTGAGCATCATTAATGTTTCTCTCCACGTCTTGATCAGGACACAGGATTTTCTGTTGAGAGTAGTTAGGAAACTATGATTTTGAAGATATTTTCATGTAGATTAGAAGCAAGAAGTGAACTACAGACTCATTTTCCTAAGGGTGTTTATTGGTAATAAAAACGGGTGTTGTAATCAATGACTGTACCTTAAACGTAATGCCAATAGGCTACTATATGCCTTATTAGTAAATAAAATTCTTTAAAAAATCATACAACGTGCAAGTACATATGTTTTAGCTAAATATGATGCAAAGAAGTTATGCATTCAAATTCATTATCTCGAGTTTGTGAGGCGGAATTATGAATAATATCGTCGAAGCAGTGATACCATTGACCAAGCTTATTACACCATGTGCTTTTTATACAGTGTACCTTAAGAAAGGAGGAAACTTAATGGCATAAGGCCATAATATATATATATTCAGTAATTGCTTATAATTACCCTTCATTTATACACATATAAGGGTGTTTTAAAAGGGGAGGAGCCCAGCCAAAGGATGACGGCCATGGGGGCGGAGCCTGTATATACTAGTCCCGAGTTCAGGAATATGCACACGGGATGCTTTACACACCATACACTATACACGGGATGCTTTACACACCATACACTATACACGGGATGCTTTACACACCATACACTATACACGGGATGCTTTACACACCATACACTATACACGGGATGCTTTACACACCATACACTATACACGGGATGCTTTACACACCATACACTATACACGGGATGCTTTACACACCATACACTATACACGGGCTGCTTTACACACCATACACTATACACGGGCTGCTTTACACACCATACACTATACACGGGATGCTTTACACACCATACACTATACACGGGCTGCTTTACACACCATACACTATACACGGGCTGCTTTACACACCATACACTATACACGGGCTGCTTTACACACCATACACTATACACGGGCTGCTTTACACACCATACACTATACACGGGCTGCTTTACACACCATACACTATACACGGGCTGCTTTACACACCATACACTATACACGGGCTGCTTTACACACCATACACTATACACGGGCTGCTTTACACACCATACACTATACACGGGATGCTTTACACACCATACACTATACACGGGATGCTTTACACACCATACACTATACACGGGATGCTTTACACACCATACACTATACACGGGATGCTTTACACACCATACACTATACACGGGATGCTTTACACACCATACACTATACACGGGATGCTTTACACACCATACACTATACACGGGATGCTTTACACACCATACACTATACACGGGATGCTTTACACACCATACACTATACACGGGATGCTTTACACACCATACACCATACACGGGATGCTTTACACACCATACACCATACACGGGATGCTTTACACACCATACACCATACACGGGATGCTTTACACACCATACACCATACACGGGATGCTTTACACACCATACACTATACACGGGATGCTTTACACACCATACACTATACACGGGATGCTTTACACACCATACACTATACACGGGATGCTTTACACACCATACACTATACACGGGATGCTTTACACACCATACACTATACACGGGATGCTTTACACACCATACACTATACACGGGATGCTTTACACACCATACACTATACACGGGATGCTTTACACACCATACACTATACACGGGATGCTTTACACACCATACACTATACACGGGATGCTTTACACACCATACACGGGATGCTTTACACACCATACACGGGATGCTTTACACACCATACACGGGATGCTTTACACACCATACACGGGATGCTTTACACACCATACACGGGATGCTTTACACACCATACACGGGATGCTTTACACACCATACACGGGATGCTTTACACACCATACACTATACACGGGATGCTTTACACACCATACACGGGATGCTTTACACACCATGCACTATACACGGGATGCTTTACACACCATACACCTTACACGGGATGCTTTACACACCATACACTATACACAGGATGCTTTACACACCATACACTCTGGGTCAAGATAAACCACTTCTTCCATCCTTGTAGCAGTTTATTTCTATAACTGCATACTGGCCGTAAAACTGTAGAGGCGAGAAATACCCGCAATCAGGACATTTGTAGGTATTTATCAGCTTATATTAGCATCGTAATTTAGCACCAAAGGTTACATATTGCTCTTTGCTATCAAACACTTTATCACAGCTAAGATATTACATGCTACACAAATACATTTACTCTATATTTACCTGTACTTCCCCTGTTAAATATCGGAAACTGTGAACCCCAGCCGCTCAATTTGGTTACTTGGCGCCAGCACTGGTCACAATTGATGCCATGACCACAAGCGGGAAGCATATTTCCGTTCTGTATGGGTATTCGTCTCAGTACCACAGCCAGCCACCTCAGCCACGAGGTCAGTAGAATATACAAAATGGTAATTTAGCCTGGGAAACACACTGAGCATTTTTGCGTGAAAAACCTATGGTTAGTTTGGCAATGACGGGGCGAGCGTTGTTCCTGGCTGAGGGTTCCTGGTGATGAGATGATTACCCATAAGAAAGGAAATATGCAAGCGGGAAAGGCATCGAGTCCCACTTAACAGACAAGGAGGCAAGAAGTTTAAGCCTATAAAATAGAATTCTATTCCCATATACGAACTTTTTAAAAAAGTTATCTTTTAATTTTAAAGTGTGAACTAAACTATTACATTAACATTTATATAAGAAAAAGTGCTTAGAATTACAAGTTCAGTAATGAGCTAATAATTTTCAGTGGCCGTCAGTTGGGTGTAATTCCGAAAGTTAACCCCAGACTAAACATACAAGTGGTAGGCCTTTGGCTGTATTGTACTGCCTTACTACAGTACTGCACAATCCATCACCCCTGGGGGTTCGCGTAAGGAATTATCATCAATCTGAGGGTTTTGTTTAGCCAGGGATGGGCCTCTTCCTCAGTCTCCAATTCCTTACAACCCAATTCCTTGTCCAAGAACTTCAAACAACAAAAGCAAGAGCAAAAAATACTCCAAAACGTATACGATAAAATGAAGAATAATTTCCTCTCAGAAATTAAGGTGAGACAGAAAACAATTCAAATCAAAACCAACCGCTCAGGGATAGTGATCATGAAAGAGGTGGTCATTTTTGCCATAGGTAACGGTCAGGAATGGGTTACCTGTTACCACCACCGGTTCTACTTGCCTTAAAGCCGCGCCTCCCTCAGTTTCCTTCTCAATAACACACCTTTCCGTGCCGGCCATCTGCTCCACAGCTTCCCAAAACTGCTTTTCTGCCTGCCTCATTCTGATCTCGTAGCACACTGTCAGGCGTTCCACATCCCGCTGCCAACGATATACGGACCAGAACACCAAAATACAAACACCATACTGAACAAAAGACCACACAAACACCCAACCCACATACGTTACCTTAACATTCCATAGCGTGCCAAAATCACCCACTTCATTCTGGTGGGGAAGCAACACTTCAACATAAAAAAGGGAGCTTGTTGCCCACTGCAAGGCAAAATACGGAAGGATTTTCAGCAACACACCAACTACCATCACCGGCAACAGATAAAGTACATTCCAAAAACACTTCATCACACATCCCAACACTACAATCAATATTTCAATGATAAAGTAACACCAAATTTCCATCCTGAGTCTAGGCAGGACAGGTCCACCCAGCCAATCCTGTTTGTGAAGTTCAGGCGGGGATCCAATCACTTCATCGGGATTACTGGCAAGAATATTAAACTCCAGGATAAAAACACAAACAACATTACACACAAACACTGACAAATAGACTAGTTCAATTACCCACTGCCAAAAGGGTTTGGGAATCCAACATTTTCCAACAGAAAACCGCTCTTCACCGCGGTCACCACCGCCTTTTTCCACGTCGGAGGAAGACATTTTGATGTCTCGAAAAATCCGATAAAACTACACTTTAGCGGATAATAACACAATGATAAATGTATACGACTTAGCACTTTTACAACGCTAAGGAGAGTGACTCGCTCATGCTGGTGCTCACCTTTTATAGCCCCAAGACGCCGGAAGTGGATATTATGAATACTTCGAGCTGCGAATATTTCGTTATTTTCCTTCCATAATTACCCCAGTGCCATTCAGACCCTTTTTACTTAAAAAAAACAAAAAAACATTCGTAATATCTGTAAATAAGACTTAATATCCGATTTTAAGAAACGTCAAATAAACTTTTCGAGATTGTCTTTTCGGTCGTAGAAACTTAAATTCAAATCTGCGTTCGTACAGCACTTTTGAATGCACCACAGTAAATGCAAAATAAACTAGCCATATTATAATATTTTAATTAACTGTTCTGATAAAAGTCTCTTCAAATACTGGGATAAATAACTGTTTACACAATGAGTTATCGAGCCTCCTTGGTTGACACGCAAAAATATCATGCATAGTTATGACACCTACCACAATACTAATCTACTGGCCTGTGACTCCATATCCTTTCCATAGCACCTCTTCGTGACTAGCACCATAGTCTATGTTAGTGCTAATCTCTTATTACAGCACAACACTGAAGATGGTTAGATGGCAATTTTACGCCAAGGTAAAGTAAACAGAGTTTAGTATCGTCACTATTTACTTTCCTCTAACTTCTCCTAAAGGCCTTACTTTGATCAGCTGGATTGGTGATAATTACAGTATAAGGGAAGAACATTCAAGCACCAGATTCTGTGGCTACTAATGGTGCTTTTAATAACAAAATCATACAATTTATGGATGCTGTGAACTCTCTTCAGCTACAATTAGGGTGAGGTGGGGGTCAACCCTACTATTTGTGGCAAAATATTACACCAAACATTCAGATAAAGGTTTTATTATGAAATGTAAATATCTAAAGAAGCTTCATTATCACTTCTTTTGAAAAGGGATAAGTTGACATAAAAGTGTTTTATCAAAAAAGTAGCCATGTGTATAGATAGTGGGGGTGAAGCCTACATCCTATTTGACAACACTTTAATGTGTTACCAAAGTAAATCTAAGTTTATATATGAAGTAGGTAATGTAAGAATTCAGAGCAGAGACATTTATCTACTCCATGACTTTCATATTGCCTTACAAGCAACACAAAAATTTAATATTCCATTATTTATTGTTTAACCTGGCTGAAAACTGCTAAATTCTTGTAAATGTAAAGGACATATGCTGTCCCAGTACCGGGTATAAAAATGTTGGCCACACGCTACAGAAATATATATGCCATGAATGAAGAAAAACAGGCCAGGTTAAGACGCAGGACTTATTTTAAAAAGATATATGCTACAACACTACATAAATCAAGGTGAAGGTACACACTGCACTCTTTAATCTACCTCGGGTGTTATGCCAGCATGTTAACCTGTAGTTACAAGTCTACTTCATATTGTACTGAGTTAGAGCCACATTACTGTATATTTGTCTGGCAAGCCTGTTTTACCTCCCCGCCAACCCAAATTTACAAACAAGGCACCTTGACAAATCTGTGAAAGACATATTACATGAGTCCATCATATACAGATGTTTTTACTAATATTATGTAACCTGTGGGAGTGGACCGTACAGACATGAACTGGTAGTAGACGCCCTGCAAATACCGGTAAAAATATAATGACAATTTTTACCGGGCTATAAGCCAAACAATTCAATCTGTAAGGCTAAAATGCATCCACCAATTAAAATTATATACCTGCAACACCTACAACAGAACCAAACCGTATTTCAAAATCATGCTGCACCAAACACATGTACGTAATTTTATGCTGGACTGCTACCAATAATGTTCTATGAGTATCCAGGTACCTTCTATATTTTATAGGTACTAATTTTGTATGATATGCCCACTACCTACGCCATATTATAAATTCGTCACACAGGCCACGGCTTTGGATGGTCACAAATTTCTTCAAATTCTATACAAGACAGACTCTAGTTACGATAGAATGCCCTACCATCAGAATCTACCAGTGTTCATAGTCGATATATGCTAAACCAGCAGTGCTAAATATTATACCAGACACCCCAAAAAACTGAAATACTCACCTCCCACATCCAGCTTTCCAGATGTAAACATGGCGCCACCAGGCGGCCCAGCTGTCGTGCCGCGTTTTCTTCTTTTTAAGCGGTTGCTATTCTGGGAGGTGGTAGGTGGGGGTAACCATCATCCACTCACTTGATGTAGTGCTGCCTACTTCTTCCTTCGCCCTTATCACTCTTTTCCTATTTCTCCCATCTGTCCTGTCACATTTTATTACTTCAGGTGGCTTTACACTGACAAGTCAAATGGTTTCCTGTAAGCCAGGAAATCATTTACATTGTTGGGTGGAATTAATTTAAGGATAACAAAGGTGTCTTGGAGACCAAACATCAAAGGAGTCCTTCACCAGGGAGATGACACAGGAAGATGTGACTCGACAAGTTACTTACATGGGCAATGAGAGAGACGGACAAGGAAGGCATGGAGAACCTACACCTGGCGTCCATTTCCCCAGCAGACAGTCTAGGGAAAATGACGCCGACGGCAAAACACAAACCCGAGTGAAAGCAGCAAAACTAACATCTCTATGAGTAAGATGCAAGAAAAACATGGTAAAAACACATGGAAAATAATCCGAAAATATAAATAACAAACTACAAAGGAAAAGAACTAACTGAAGGGGAGACCAACAAAAGCCTACATCAGCTTGTAAATGGAAGAGACAGGAAAAAAAGGAACTCAGCTGAAAGGATTATAAAAGAAAACTATGAAATGTGACGCATGTCCTAACAAGAAAAAGCTAAGAACCCCCCCCCCCCCCAAAAAAAAGGGCAGCAGGACTAGATGCAAACACAACATATAAACGAACAATGCTATGCACCTACAGTTTATGGCTGTGTTCGAATCCACAAGACCATCACACAGGAGGTTAATGGCAAGGAAGTGTATGCCTTGCCAATGACTTTATACTGACAATTCTCTTCCCTGCTGAGCGATGTAAAGAAGTTTACCACATTCTAGGTTGTGCTCAGGTATACAGCACCACACCCTTTGTGCCAATAAAGAGGGTTTTATTCTAAAGCCTGCCAGTTTCACCCAGTCCATCTGCTTATGACATTTCCCACTCCTAATCTGAATACCAGACACAAGCAATTAATAGCTTTTATTCATGAATACACTTGCACAATTGAGGCCAGGGATGGTAATGGCACTGGCACTATACCTAACAGCTCAAGCACCATTACAAACTCCTCAGTGTTACAGTCTTACTACACATGTTTATGATGCTGACTCACAACACAGGACAGACGGAAGATTCTCTTCGTTTTGTGCAAACATTCAAATGAATTTTCCCTTTTCATTTTTATCACAATACACACAACAACCTCCAGTGAATGCCCAAATTTCCCCTTGAAAGAAATTTTTCCCAAATTATGAATCCACATTATAAAGGTAAACTACATATAATGAGATTCAGCAGCAGCTGACATGCAAGTTGCACTGGTAAGTCTAGCTTACATAGATGCTCTGATGAATGACAATCTTCACTCCAAGGGTATTTTAAGTGTCTAGGTGATGTAGTTAACCAACATCAATGTGATTTTGTCCACAGTGATTAGGAGATAGGGAACCCTAATTTAGGCACTGTACAGAAACAAAACATTGTAGGCAATAAATTCTTTTACCTACTAATAAACGGAAAGAAAGTATAGTACAGTACAAACCAACCCAGTGACATCACACTCCAACTGCACCTTGTCCTGGCCTATCTGCAACATGCCTTCCTCAATGGTCCCTTGTTCACCAGATGGATGATTTTCACAGCCCTGTGTATAAAGAGTAAGCTTATTATGCCATACAGTAATTCACTGATATGCTGCCTTTTATGCTATAAATCTCCATTGCTAGCCACCTAAAATGCTGATATGCTAGTTTCTCCCAATTCACAGTTCCTGTACCAGTTGTAGCTATATCAAAAGATGTACTATTTTGAGCACATCCCTGAGTTATATGTATGAATTGCTGTACATTCAGTGTTAACCAAGGATATCTAGCCTTCTTTCTAATGCCAGATGCCTAACACACAGTTCATGCAAGACAGCTTAAACAAAATTACTGTCAAGAGTATCACAGCACATGACCATTCCATCATGCCACAACATACCACTTCTCATACACTCCTCCAGTACCACCAAGACTATCAAAACACATCACCATTGCATCATGGCACTTCATACCACTTCGCATACACTCCTCCAATACCACCAAGACTATCAAAACACAGCACCATTGCATCATGCCACTTCATACCACTTCTCATACACTCCTCCAGTACCACCAAGACTATCAAAACACATCACCATTGCATCATGGCACTTCATACCACTTCTCATACACTCCTTCAATACCACCAAGACTATCACAACACATCACCATTCCATCATGCCATCTTCACTCAAATATTCCTCCATGGTAACTCTCCACCACATTCTTGTTTTCCTCTCCTCAGTCTTCCTTTAACTTCACCTTTTTACACTCTTCGTTAACACTTCTTTCCTCATGCATTACATACACCCATACTACTTCAACACCTTAGCTACAGTATAGCGTTTATAGGAAAAATAGTAATATGCAAAACGTGAAGGCAATATCACAGCATGACTTGGTAATAAGTTTAATAAACTGTTTTCAGATGAAAAAATTATATTTGCAACTGGAAAAAAAAAATAAAAAAAAGCTTGATTGGGTCAAACTTTACTTGGGAGAAGTAATGGCCTGACTTGCAGTCTCTTCAGGTGTAAGGACAGAGACTAAGGGGATGAAAGTGTTGTATCTCCCAAAACAACCTTACAACTGCTGGTACAATTACTCCAATATCATATCTGCACTAGACTGATTATATATTTCTGAGGAGAAAACATGTCTTAGGTGCCATACATCTTAGTCCTTACCAGTGTCTAAGCTAGTGGTATGAATCTGGGGAAGACAGAAGCAGCCATTCCCATATATAGTGCCCAGTGCCTCTTCAGGCGGCTGAGAGATATGCCTTCATGTGCTGGCACCAACATGGGTTGAACAAATGTCCCTTGACTCTCTTCCTGTCCCCTGACAAGAGGATGACAGACTGCTAGACAAAGGCAACTTCAGTCTAGTTCACCACAATCACATTCAGATGAGTCTAGGGCAACAACAACAAGTTGTTTGGGCCTGAAGCTCAGTTACTAGTTCACAAGATTTGAGAGTAAACAACTAACTTCTTACTTCCAATAAATTACAAACAATATATGATAATTTAAATGCGGTGTTATGCAAACAATATCAGTATACAGTTTATGCTTGCTTCTTTTAATCATCCATATCCTGTCCTGGGCTGCATTCACATTACCCTAGCAAGTTATCATCACCAATGGTAAGTGCACTACTTGCCTTCTGTTTGGCAATCATGGTTGTTCCAATATCAGTTCACATACCAACAATCATGCTGGGATGTGAAAAGATACCAAGACAATGCAGCCTTCATAACATAAACAAACTTTCGTCACAAATGGAAATTCATTCATCACTGCTGAATCTTGGGTGTAGTTACATTCTCCTGGTGATATTTTGTTTCATCTGTGATAAATTTACCGTAGAATGAAAGCACTATAGGCTATTAGCAAAAAAGATAAGAAAAACAAGGTTATTGTCAACACCAAGTACAGGCTTCAAACTAGAATTTCACAGTATTTTTCAGACATGACTGAAGTTCTGTAGGAGGTAGTCTTAGGTAAATAACAGAGTCCATGATGTCATTTACTATAATTCAGCAGTCACTGTCAGCCAGCACCAAACATAGTTTCCAGTATTTTGACTGATTTTGTTTCCACAGCAGATGATGTGACGGGAGTAATCACTGCTGCTCACCCTGGCCTAACAAGCACCACTTCGCTGATATGCCAGCAAAGTTATCATGATCAGCGGGGATGAACAAAGCCCTGGTTTCTCATTTTGTACACACAACAGGATGGTTAGAGCATGAGTCTGATCTCTCTTCTGGCTCACACTTGGGCCAATGATTACAGCAGATCTAGAAAACACTGAGTCTCTAACAACAACCTGTTATCAGAACAGCATTGGCATGTACTATCACGATCCAAAGTTTCTTTATCCCCCTGAGTGGAAGAAGGTGGAAGCCAAGGTTGAAGCAAGACCAGATGATCGGACACTGCCAGTCCACAAGACTAATAATGGTTCATGATACCGTGATTCATAAATAGGCTCGTGTGTTTCATCCGGGTGATTCTTATTATCCTAAGCTTCAGGTTAGTGAACCCCTCCATCATGAACTGGCATGTGTTCGGTGGCCCGTCATTTCTTCAACCTTGGCTTCGACCTTCCTCCACTCAGGGGGGTAAAGAAACTTTGGATCGTGATAGTACATGCTTCGGTCCAAACCAAACTATTGGTCTCTCTCTCTCTCTTCTTTATGATGCCTGGTGGTCTAGTGGGTTATGGTACTCCAGTTGGATGTGGCCCATAAGTGCTTACATCTGAGGGGTGGTTGGGGTTTCTTACAAAATCCCACTCAGGGAGGAGCAACTGGTCGCTCTCGTGCTTAATGCTGATAATAAGTTGCCTAGCCCCAGGTCCTTACACTCCTGAAGAGTCAAAAAATGGGTTGGATGATGGATGGATGGATGCCACCCTTACTACACCACACACAAGAAGTCCCAACCAAACACTCTTTGTATGCACTCCACTAGTCTTCCAAAACCATTTGCTCCCAACTCATTAATCCTAAGTGGTGAGTGACAAATATGGATGCGGTTGTCATTAATCCTAAGTGGTGAGTGACAAATATGGATGCGGTTGTGTGAATCAAATATCTGAGGTGACAAATAGTGCACGTGAGAAAGATTGTTTTATTAGCTTGTTTAGTTAGTTCTTTTTACGGGGTGGGGCACTAACCCACCACCAACCCTTATAGTCGCCTCGTACGACAAGGAGGGATACTGGGGCAGTATTCTTGAAACCCCCCTACCCCCAGGAGAGTGTATGTAGGTGAGGTGAAGGGAGGGAGAGGGAGGGGTAGACCGAGGATGAGGTGGAGGGATGGAGTTGAGAGGTATATGAGAGAAGGGGGGGTGAGTTGGGGGGAGGGTAATCAAATGGTGGGTGACAGAGCGACTTGGAGGCGTTTTGTCTGCGGCCACCCTTTGCGGGATTAGGGCGTCGGGCTATAGATAGATAGAGAGAGAAAGACGTACACACTTTATGGCATTAATGGACAAGGTAACACTGTATGGCAGGGAAAACAAGGTGACTGTGGACAACAGTACAAGCTACTGTGTTGCATGAATGGAAAGCTGTTGAATGGGATAATCTTTAGATGGTAACAAAGCACAAGTAAAAGTAGGTGGTTGTCTGGGTAGGTACAGTATTTCAATGTCAGTGTTGGAGTGAGTGTTGTCACCATGACTATTCAACATGTGTGTGACAAAGGTTATGAGTGGAATTAAAACTTGAGTCAAGGAGAGAGGGATGGGACTGAGAGTGAACAGCGAAGGCTATTAACTTAAATAAGATGTGTGCAGATGATGCTGTGTTGCCTGCTAATAGTGAAAAGGAACTTTGAAAATCAGTTCAGAGATTTGTGGATTTCTGTGGGCATGGCGTTTTTAAAGTACTGTACAGTATATTTTACTTGTTATGGTCACTCACTGCAACCAGAAAATGTCGCCAAACAGTTCCAACAGAATCCATAACTAATACTTTTAAACAGATTTTTAAACTGCAAAAAGCAACAGAACCAAAACGAAAATATCTAAATGTTTTTAAAATAGACATTTCTGTACAACAGTCTTGAATGTGTATAAAAAAGGTGTGCTTTGGAGCTTGATTCCTCAGAATCTGCTTTGCAAGATGTTTTCATTATAAGAGAGTGTCTCTGATCTATTGTGACAAATTTTTAAAAACTTGGGTTCCTCTGAAGCCTTAGACATCTGGGAGTAAATAGACAGTAACTGAGATCAACATACAGATTATTTGTGAGGTTATTTCTGAGAATTTATGCATTTTTTCATATCTCATCTAAACTAATGATGAGGCATATAGACAGCAAGTTTACATACCAGAATGACTTTTGACAGAAGCAGAGCAGGTGGCATCCTTGGTTGTTGGCTGATTGAATGACAATATGCTTTACATTAAGAATGTATTAAATGTCACTTCCTCTACTGTTAGATGACCAACGCCTCTGAAAACATAATTTGACAACCTGTCAGTAAATGATGATTTAATTATGTATTGAGGTTTAACAGGTAAATGAAAGAAAATATAACATTTAAATTCCAAATAAGGTTTACACCACCTATACTGTATAAGAAATTATGCTAACCACTAAGGGTATTATTTCAAAATAGCATCCATCAAATGGACACTGGAATTAATATATTATTTCAGAATAACATCCATCTAATGGACACTGGAATTAATATATTATTTCAGAATAACATCCATCTAATGGACACTGGAATTAATATATTATTTCAGAATAACATCCATCTAATGGACACTGGAATTAATATATTATTTCAGAATAACATCCATCTAATGGACACTGGAATTAATATATTATTTCAGAATAACATCCATCTAATGGACACTGGAATTAATATATTATTTCAGAATAACATCCATCTAATGGACACTGGAATTAATATATTATTTCAGAATAACATCCATCTAATGGACACTGGAATTAATATATTATTTCAGAATAACATCCATCTAATGGACACTGGAATTAATATATTATTTCAGAATAACATCCATCTAATGGACACTGGAATTAATATATTATTTCAGAATAACATCCACTAGATGGATGTTATTCTGAAGAAGAAGTGGCTAAAGTGGTTACAGGACTGGGGTTCAGTTGAAATAAGAACTGCACATATTGAGAGCAAGAAGCACATAAAGAGACTAGTGAAGAGGAAAAAGAAGGAAGTAATGCTGATCTAGGAAGAAATATGAATGCAAACTACCCTGATAAATAGGAAGTTAATCTGGAAAGAGGTGCCGAAATGTAGAAGTGAAAGAGGAAAGAAATGTGATGGTGTGAAGGATGTAGGTGGTAGAATATTAACCCATGGGCATGAAGTAAGGACCAGATGGAAAGAATATTTTGACAGCTTGATGAACTGGAATAGAGAGAGCAGAGAGGCTGTAAACATGATTGGTTTGGGGGCTGTGCACAGAAGGAATGCAGTACCAGGAGACGTGACACTTGCACAAGTGAAGAGTGCTGTGAAGCGGCTGAAAAATGGGAAAGCAACTGGGGTTGATGAGGTGTAGGCAGAGATGCTTAAGTGTAGTGGAGAGAGTGGAATGAAGTGCTTGTTGGAGATATGGAAGAAGGCATGGATGCGTGAAACTGTACCTGCAGAGTGGAAAAAGGCTGTGATTGTACTCCTGTACAAAATAAAGGTAAGCGAGGTGAGTGCAAGAATTATCGTGGCATAAGTTTCTTGAGAGTGGTAGGGAAGGTATATGGAAGCATGTGTAAGGGTTAATGGGCATCTAAGTGAACGGTTCACGGTCGTTGTGGGCGTGCGACAAGGCTGTGTGATGTCCCCATGGTTGTTTAATATATATATGGACGGGGTGAAGAGAGAAGTAATAACACGAATAATGGAGAGAGGGATAGCGTTGGTAATGAATGGTGATGGATAGAATATCTCAAATTTGTTGTATGCTGATGATGCAGTACTGCTTGCAAGTACCGGATAAGAACTTGGAGGGCTAGTGCAGAGTTTTGCTGAGGTCTGTGAGCGCCGTGCCTTGAGAATAAATGAAGAAAAGAGTAAAGTGATGGTTACTGAGAGAGAAGGTGACTCCCAGTGCGATGTTACAGTGAATGGAGGGAGACTGGAATTGGTGAGAGAGTTCAAATACCTGGGTACAGTGACAGAAAAAGAGACGAAAATGTGCAAAAGAAGTTGAAAGTAGAGTGACACAAGGAAGAAAAGTAGCTGGTGCTATGAAGGCCTTGAGAAGAAACAGAGGCTTGAGTGCTGCAGCTGCACGGAGCTTGCATGAAAATGTCAAGATTAAGAACAGTGGAGATGAGACTGCTGAGGAATTTATGTGGAGTACAGAGGGTGGATAGGATACGAAATAATGTGGTTCGTGAAAGATGTGGAGTGAGGAAGTGGACACCAGAATCGTAGAGAGTGTACTGAAATGCTATGGTCACATGAAGACAATGGATAAGAACTGAGTGGTGAAAAAGGTATATCAGAACTAATCTGAAGGCGACAGGAGGCGAGGTAGGCCAAGGAGGAGATGTGGTGGATGAATGTGTGAGGAAGAGAGGTTTGGAAGTCGGTGAGACTAGGGAACTGACAAGAGGTCGAGCTGGCTGGATGAATGTTGTGAGGAGAAGTGCATGATCAGGGATTTGGCACCCGTTTGTAACGTGGCAGCATCCGGATTGACTCAATCGGATACGTTTATGTGAAGCTACAGAACGTGGTGAATCGTTTTGGCGTAGCCGATAGAGCCAAGATTCCGGGGTCTTGAACGATAAGTGAATGGAAGCGTGGCCCATTGGATTAGGCAAATTTGGGCTGTCTGGACATTGCTACTCCTCACCCTGCCCTAGGGTGAGAAAGGAGGTCCGGATAATGATGATGAACATCCATCTAAATGGACACTGGAATTCATATATTATTTCCGAATAGCATCCATGTAATGGACACTGGAATTAACATATTATTTCAAATAACATCCATCTAATGGACAATGAAATTAGTATATTATTTCAGAATAACATCCATCTAATGGACACTGGAATTAACATGTTACTTGCGATCTACCTATAACCATACGCCTTAATCCGACACGGGGTGGTCACAAACAAATCATCTCCATGTCGCACTGTCCCCTGCCACGTCCATCCCCCCCTCCACAACTTACACCCCCCTTTCTCATATATCTCTCCACCCCATCACTTCATCAGTGTCGTCCAACCTCTCCCACCCCTATCCACCTCACTCACATACACTCTCCTCCTTAATCAATCTCCATCCTCTCTATCTATCTATCTATCTATTGCCAGACGCCTCAATCCCGTTTGGGGTGGCCACAAACAAATCGCCTCCAAGTCGCCCTGTCCCCCGCCATTTCACTACCCTGCTCCCAACTCACACCCCCCTCTCTCATATACCTCTCCACCCCATCCCTCCATCTCATCCTCGGTCTCCCCCTCCCTCTTCCACCCTCCACCTCACTCACATACACTCTCTTCGTCAGTCTTTCACCCTCCATCCTCTCCACATGGCCAAACCACCTCAGTCTACTTCTCCTAATGCATTCTAACACATCCACACCATAATGCTTCTTCACTTACTCATTTATCAGTCTATCTTTCCATGAAACTTCACATGCTCCTCTCAAACATACTGTATAACTCACAAGTTATTTGAGTTATTGGAAATGAATTTCCACTGCTCTCTCTTGACCTGTGCCCTTCCAACAAGGTCCAAGCATCGCTTCCAAACGTTCACAATACCATCATGCAGTGACTTTGATTCCCATGCTCACTTCCTTATTTCTTATCACTACTTTCAATGAACCAGCAACCTTTCTTCCCTGTTGTACCCTTTCCAGCAGTTCATGCTCCAAACTTCTATCCTTACTCATCACACTACCCTAACACGTAAATGCATTCACATTTTCCATTTCCTCACCATCCCGCTCCAGTGTGCACTCAGTGACTTCATTTCTCTGGAAGACCACAACTTTACTCTTCCCTACATTCACCTTTAGAGTTTAGATTCCGTTTCTTACAAACTCCTCCAGATTCACTCACCAAACCTTGAGGTTCCCCTTCGTCTTCATTTAACAATACAGTATCATCTGCAAACAACAGAACAGGGTTTCCAAACGCTGCCTTCTCTCATTAGGACCGCTCCAACATCCACTACCCTACCTTGTATCTCTTTTATAACTCCATCCATATACAAACTGAACAACTATGGAGACATGACACATCAGTTTCAATCCAACATTCAGACAGAAAAATTCGCTCAGTTCGCTGTCCACACGCACTGCAGCCGTAGCACCCTCGTAACATACTTCCCACGGAATTTAACGCTTTCCATTTACTCCGTCATTTTTCAATATTTTCCACATTCCTCGTCTACCCACTTTGTCATATACTTTCTCCAAATCCAGGATGGCTGCATCCAATTTCTTTCCCATCTCCAGAAACCTTTCCACTAAACACCTTAGGATGAATATCTGATCTACACCTCTTCCCTTCCTGAAACCTTCCTGTTCTTCTTCAACTAATTCCTCTCTTTTTTTCCTTAATTCTGCCAACAAGTATCCTACCATACACTTTTCCTATTACACTATGAAGACTCATGCCCCTATGATTACCACACATTTTCCCATTTTCCCTTGTACAAGGAAATAATTGCTTGGCTTATGAAATTGAGTGCAACTTCTCTTCCATAATCATACATTTGAAATGCTTCTTATACTGAAGTTAGTCGTGTAATCAATGATGAGGGAGAGATTCTCGGGCTCCCATCTCTATCCGTAATGAGACCTGCATTAGGCTGGGTTTAATCATGCTCAGCTATGCTGGGATACGTCATCTTATACCATAATGGTTTAATTAATTAATAAATGCACTGTACAAGGTCTTACAAATATAACAAGAGAAGAACGCGTGGTGGATGAAGACATTATGATGTGCAATGGAAACTAAACTACCTACCGGTATCTGTCTATTGCCAGACGCCTTAATCCCGTAAGGCGTGGCCACAAACAAATCGCCCTATCACCTCAGCTCACCCCCCCGCCCTCTCTCCACTCCATCCTTCCATCTCATCCTCGGCCTCCCCATCCCTTTCCCCCCTCCCTACACCTCACTCACATCCACTCTTCTCGTTAGTCTCTCGTTCTCAATCCTCTCCACATGGCCAAACCACCTCAATGTATTTCTCCTAACACTTTCTGTCACACCCACATCCACACCACAACGTTCATTCACCTCCTCATTTGTCAGTCTGCCTCTCCATGTAACTCCACATGCTCCTCTCAAATAGCTGAAACTAGAAAAAATAAAACAAAGTGATTTTCTTGAATAAACTAGGAAAAATAAAGTATTTTCTTGAATGTTTCCACAGAATGTGAGGAAAACACAAAAAGGGTGGAGGAATAATAATGACTTTGTATAAAAAAGTACAAAACTGAAATAAAAAGAAACAGGAAGCAGTGATATTTATCTGTGAAATGCTTTTTTTTTCCCCAAGTACCTGAGGCATATAAACCCTGTGGGTGGAAAAGATAAGGAAATATTTCAAAAATATGAGACGCCGCAGAAATAACCACGAAAAAAAAGAAAAAAAAAAGAAAAAAAAAAAAAAGGAAAGATGAGGCACTGACAGCGACAGAAGACGTGTGTAGTCGTGTGGGTTTTCTTGGAACAGCTGCTGGATGAAGGTGGAAAATTAGATTTTGAATGGATGGATAAAAGAACCTAATTTTATTAAACAGTGATCAGAACTGTAAAGGGATCACAACATGGGAGAGAAATTATATAAAAAAAAAAAGTGTGAGACTGCTTTGCTAACCATATAACATATGAGAGATTTCTAGAGGTGTCAATGGACAAAGAGAAACAAACCAAAGACATATGAGACCACAACTTACTACTGATGGGTTTAGGAGGAAACAAGGAAAAGGAGGTGGAAATGCCACAGGGGGAAACTGTTTACTTTATAAAGGATAAGCAGTCTCTGAATGATTATACTGTACTTGGGTAGTGTGATGGGTAAGGATGGAAGTTTAGAGGATGAAGTACTTGAAAGGGTACAACAGGGAAGAAAGGTTGCTGGTTCTTTGAAAGCAGTGATAAGAAACAGAGAAGTGAGCACAGAAGTAATAAAAAATAAAGTCACTGCATGACAGTATAAGGATACCAACTCTGAGATATGGAAGCAAAGCTTGGGCCTTGCTGGAAGGACACAAGTCAAGAGTGAGAGCAGCGGAAATGAGATATTTGAAAGAAGCATACATGTGGAGTTACAAGGAGAGAGACTGACAAATGAGGGAGTGAAAGTGGGTTGTGGGCGTGGATGAGATATAGTGTTCAGAGAAATACACTGAGGTGGTTTAGCCATGTGGAGAGAATGGAGAGCGAGAGACTAATGAGGAGTGTGTGAATGAGATGGATGGGGGAAGAGGGAAGGGGAGGCCGAGGATGAAATGGAGAGACATATGAGAGAGGGGTGTGTGAGCTGGCTGGAAGGCAGTGAAATGGCAGGAGACAGGACGACAAGGAGGCGATTTGTTTGCAGCCACCCCTTATGGATTAAGGCGTCTGGTTATAGACAGATAGACATTAGGTTACAGATACTGTATATTTCATCTATTCACTGCACAACCCTGGTATCTGGACTGTAGTAAAATATGACAAAGAACTGTTTTAAAGATAATAACTTATTGAAGCCTTAAACTTTTCAACATCAGAATGTTTTCATTTGTATTCTGGAAGCTACTGGTAATGTTTACCACTACTCCTTAATGCCTGTGTCTTGGTTGAGGTCACTGGTGTGTGTGTGTGTAGTATACTGCTGGATCACACTGGCATCTGCCAAGAGAAATGTACAGAAAATTTATCAAAGATATTGGTGTCAAACAACAACAGTAACTCTATATTAACATTTTTGCCGAGGTACTTAACAAATTATTTAATTGTGTAATAATAACCATAAAACATTTTCTAGACTTGCAAACTACAATATGTCCTGAGATATGAAGACAATCTTGGTTAAATATCCTGGTTGGTTTTGCATTATTTAGATTTAAAAAAAAATGCAGCTTGGTTTTACTGAAGGTGGCTTTCAATCTGATCCTTGAGCTGCAAAACAAATTATATTTTTTAATAGGCTACAGTTCAATTCTCAATCCACTCACTTGCTGTACTGCCGCCTACTGCTTCCTTCACCTTCATCAATCTTTATCTGTGATTGCCGTCCACTCATCTTATTTCTCCCATCTTTCCTTTTACTTTTCATTAGTCTTCTTTTCTTTCCAGGTGGCTTTACATTGAGTTGCAAGCCTAATTGTTTCCTGTAAGCCAGGAAACTATTTGCAACGCTGGGTGGTAACCATATAACCTACCCACACGTGTTCCCTTCCTGTAACCAAGTGGGTTGGCGGATGGCTAGTGCCCCTCCCCGTGAAACAACTCAAAGACAAACGGCCACCCTTTATGGGAGTATGGCGTCTGGCTACAGATAGATAGACTGATAGACAGAGAGATACACAGACGATACTGAACCAACAGGACCATTTTGTTGTGTGCTTGACATTTTTTTTTTTACCTCCACCACAGTGCAGTGTTAAGCCCCGTCCACACTAGGGTCGTGCCACGTGCTCTGTTCCGCGTCATGTTGCTGATGCCAGTGACGTCCATAGTAGTACTACAATGGGCAGAACACACCAGTTACCGTTGACCTGCAAGAGGGTGATGATAGATACCAACACTGCAGCAGTTCAAGAGACTGTGATGTGGAGCATTGTGGTACTATGTTGTGACAAAATGAAAAAGAATAGGAATAAGAAGATGTGGTGCAAGCAATGGCTGTCTCGTCATTGTTTTAAACTTGCACTTCTTAAGTTGTCCTTGTATTGCTTGTTTTTCATCTGCCACATACATGGATGCATCTTCAGCAGTTCTATAAAATGTAGGGCGTTGCCCCTTGACCATTCAATACCAGTACTATCTTCTGACACTGCGTCGTACTGCAGATCAAACAGCGGTAACGGAAGCCAGACAGCTACTGTGAGGGCATTGTAGCGCGCTGTCACCATGAAATGTCCCTCGTCCAGATTTGCCCGAAGTATGCAGCACAGACCCTCCGCGGCACGAAAACCCGAGTTGGGCAACATGACGTGCAACAGAGCGTGACCCCTAGTGTGGACGGGGCTTTAGTCTATACAGCAGATCCACTATGGCTGCTGGTGCTGTGTTGGAGTAACTCACATTTTGGTGTTGTGTACAGTATATGGTACACGAGTGTACCGGTTCCCCACCTAACCTAACTAACCAAGTTCACCACAACAGGACACAGTTCATCTGATCCAATATGGTTGCTGGTGTGATGCTTGGGTAACTAAGTGTTGCTGTTGCACATATGGTAATTATTGTACACATGATTGTCAATCTTCTTGCTTTCCACATGCCCTGTCTTTTACAAACTAGTTTTAACATCATCACTTACCAACTGCTGCTGCTTGTGTGCTGTTGGCCTAATTCAGGTAGTGGTGATGTGACCACAAAGTTATATTTGGTTTGGCACATTCACAAAACATAAACATTATTGAATAATAAATATTATCACAAACTATGGCTGTCTCTTAAGGGTACAGTATATACAGGGTGTCCCTAGAGTTATATCAAAAACTTTGAGAAATGACAGATGAGGGAATTCTAAGCAAAAGATGTTATATGAACATGTGTCCAAATCTCAACCGTTACGGAGGTACAATTACTGACGACCTTATGGGCGAAAATGGTCTCCTTCATAATTCGCCCATAAGGTCATCAGTAACTGTAGCTCCGTAACGGTTGGGATTTGGACACATGTTCATATAACATTTTTTCCTTAGAATTCCCTCCTCTATCATTTCCCAAAGTTTTTGACTTAACTCTTGGGACACCCTGTGTATATATATATATATATATATATATATATATATATATATATATAAAAGATTAATACTTTGCCACAAGGCCACAGCCCTTCCATATTTCCTATTGAAACCAGTCTTTCACAGGCTACTTGTTGTGCTTCCTAAATTACCATAAACACAGGGATTATTTTTTTTATGACATCTGTGAAATACATATAGACTTGTTTATATAAACATCATACATTCCCTCACTCCCACGAAAGTACCAGCAACAGCAAGTCTTGCTGCCAAACTCTCCAAATGCATGTCTTACTTTTGGCATAATTTGAACTTCCCAAATGATATGTTAGGTTTGGAAAATTTCAGTTAAGTTAGGCTTGGTTACATTAGGAACGGATTGGTTAGATTAGGATAGGATTGGATTGGCTGTTGGAATAAGTTAGCTTATAATACATTAGATTAGGTTTATTAAGACTCAACCTTGGTATTTGGACTGACAGGTATCTGAGGGGTGTCTAGATAAGGTTAAGTGGCAATCCTAGGTGCTTAAAATCAGGGGGGTGAGGGGGTGAAGCCCCCAGTTAGGATACTCTAGCTAAGGATGGGTTAGGTTAGGCTGGATCATTAGGCATCCTATAAACTTGAATGTCTGATGCACTAACGCGTCCCGTCGGCAAGACAGTCAGTAATCAACGCATCGTCAGTAAACAGGCTGCCACAGGCAAACTGGCGGCTTCCTTAAATAACACAAAAGTGTATTTTTATTTACTCTACGCATTTTGCAATCTAAAATAACAATATAACTATCTATGTTGCCTATGGTAATTACTTTCCCGAAGTTCATGAAACTCTAAGAAGACAGTTGCAATCGCCACACCCATTTCACAAAATCAAAAAATATAATAATAATAATAATAATAATAATAATAATGAAAGAAAACAAAATGAGTGTCCATTAAAAGAAATAGTACAGAGGAAAGTAGTAACACATGAGGAATTGTAGGTAAATAAAGAGAGCAAATTGTATTTTTCCCCCTTTAGAGCAGGGAGGCTCAGTGGTAGAGCGTCGGACTCGGGACCAGGGGGTCGTGTGATAGAGCAACGCCCGGTAGCTGCCATGCCGGGAGGGGTAGCGCCCTCATGTCACCTAGCAGGGCAATATGATCTAATAAGGTATAGCTCGGGGAACATTTCCATTTTCCACTTTGGAGCAGAGGGGCCTGAGGCTGGGCTGGTGTAGTGCAGAACACTTAAGGACAGGAGGCTGACCTACGCCCCTGGTAATGTCTACAAGACAGAAATACTTGTGGGACTCCAACCACAGTGCACAGCCACAGGCCACTGTGCATTCTGACCCAACAGCTCTACTACCACACCACCATTAAAAAGGTAACAAAAGTGGTAACAAAGTAACAAATAACTCAGCACACAAAGTATACTCCCTCTGGCTACCTCTGGGACTTGAACCACAGCACATTTTGACCCGAGGGCTCTACCTCCACGCCACCATTAAAAAAAGTAACAAAGTGGGTAAAAAGTGAGTTACATGTAACATCAAAGAAAGTAAATGTCCCTCCAATAAGACAGAGTAAACTGAGAGTAACAAATAACATCAGAGAGTAATGTCTGTCCATAGAGATAATTCTCAGCACTAAGCAAAAAGACAAAACAAAATGTAGATTCCATTAAAGTAAAACAAAAACTTATAAGATGAATCAAATCACACCAGGTGTGGGGGTGGGGCCTGCCGCTGTGTGGGGTGGTGGTAAATCACACCAGGTGTGGGGGTGGGGCCTGCCGCTGTGTGGGGTGGTGGTAAATCACACCAGGTGTGGGGGTGGGGCCTGCCGCTGTGTGGGGTGGTGGTAAATCACACCAGGTGTGGGGGTGGGGCCTGCCGCTGTGTGGGGTGGTGGTAAATCACACCAGGTGTGGGGGTGGGGCCTGCCGCTGTGTGGGGTGGTGGTAAATCACACCAGGTGTGGGGGTGGGGCCTGCCGCTGTGTGGGGTGGTGGTAAATCACACCAGGTGTGGGGGGTCGGGCCTGCCGCTGTGTGGGGTGGTGGTAAATCTCACCACGTTTGGGGGTGGGGCTTGCCGCTGTGTGGGGTGGTGGTAAATCACACCAGGTGTGGGGGTGGGGCCTGCCGCTGTGTGGGGTGGTGGTAAATCACACCAGGTGTGGGGGTGGGGCCTGCCGCTGTGTGGGGTGGTGGTAAATCACACCAGGTGTGGGGGTGGGGCCTGCCGCTGTGTGGGGTGGTGGTAAATCACACCAGGTGTGGGGGTGGGGCCTGCCGCTGTGTGGGGTGGTGGTAAATCACACCAGGTGTGGGGGTGGGGCCTGCCGCTGTGTGGGGTGGTGGTAGCGGTGGTTCAGGTACAGGGCCGAGACACTGACCAACAGTTTGACCACAAACCACGCCACCACCCCCACCCAAGCCCCATTCCACACCTCCCACACCTCTATCACCCCAACTATGGCCTCCAGGGGGTGAAGCAGCTGGGCACAATAGATGGCACTCAGTGCCAGCTGCCAACTCAGCATACTGACACCCAGAATTACACTCAGCACCAACAGCACAACCTGGAAACACGTCATTTTTGACAAACCAAAAGCCAACCCAAGTGGTGAGCAACCAACAGTGATAAACAATAAGCCAAGTTAGACCCGCGTTGACCTCATACCGCAATTGTGAAGAAATTACCATCCCGGTCAATTCAGACAACATTAGCCTACCGGGATAGTGACTATATTGTTCTCCTAATGACTTAATTGCCCAGTTAAGCCTTGATGGCTCAATATTATGGCGCAAAATTGTGTCTAGAGGAACACCATTCTCAACAAATTTGGAAACAATATCAGAAATATCCTTACGGAAATAGGGAACACATGTTTTGACAAAAATGGTGAAACCTAAATCAGTAAGTGACACAATTACGAACCAACAAGTTATGAGTACGAACAATATCTTTTTGAGGAGGGGCCGAATCCCGTTAGTGTTGACGGGGATAGTGGTGGGGCGGTAGACCCCGTTGTCCATGTGTACAACTGTGTGGGACATTTTGGGATGAGCTTACCAAAACTTAATCGTAAGCTATATCACAATCCAATATCGTACTACACAGTACGATTAATTTTAACCTTACTAACCGTTATAAAATTACGGGTCACAATGAAAATGCGAGAGCGCGGACAACACACCCTCTCGCTAACTCGTCCACTAGAGTCGCTCACGCAGGTGCTCACCTTATATAGCCCCAAGACGCCGGAAGTGGATATTATGAATACTTCGCGCTGCCAATATTTCGTTATTTTTCTGCCATAATTACCTCAGTGCCATTCAAACCCTTTAAACTTACACATTTTAAGAAAAAACAAAATCCTTATTGTTAATTTTAGTAAATTAAGATTGATTTAGTGTTAAAATCGCATAATAAGGAAGGTCAAGTAGGTAATATTTTCGAGACTGCCTTTTTTCGGTCGTATCAACTTAAATTCAAATCTGCGTTTGTATTTTTGAATGCACCACAGCAAAGGCAACATAAACCAGCCATATTGTTTTGTGAATATTCATTGTTTCCTTTTTCATTTCCTAACTATTGTTTCTTCAAAGAAGACTGAAATAAATAACGTTTCACAAAGACTTCTCCAACCTCCTTGGAAAATATCATGCATAGTTATGACACCTACCACAATACTAACCTACTGGCCTGTGACTCCATATCCTTTCCATAGCACCTCTTCGTGACTAGCACCATAGTCTATGTTAGTGCTAATCTCTTATTACAGCACAACACTGAAGATGGTTA
>NC_137019.1:40910650-40945650 GCF_032717465.1 Coenobita brevimanus
AGTGAGGTGAATCATAAAAATGGCAGAGTGCTGGTGGAGAGGATGAGAGAAAATGATCAGATGAGGGAAACATTTTAAAGAGCCGTTGAATAGAGGTAAAGCAGCGGCAGTACATGTGGTTGAGGAATGACTGGGAAAAGATGGGCAAGAAGGGAGAAGAGGATTAGTGGGATGGAAGAGTGCGAGGCATTAATGAAAGTCAAAATGCAGAAAGCGCCTGGAATTGATGGGGTGGGTGACGAAATACTGAAGTGTGGGGGACAGTAACTGAACTGACCTGGATAATGTGTGGATTGCCCTATGAGGAAAGCAGCATCCAGAGGACTAGAAACCATATGCTGGTATAATAGCATTTCTTTTGTGCAAGAGAAAAGGAGAGAAGTGTGAGGCAATTACAGGCTATTTGTCCTATCAGTGTAGCAGCTGTATGGCAGGAGACTGGTCGATAGAGGGAAGGACAAACGAAAAACTGGTCGGAGAAAAAGTAGTTAGACAAAAAAAAATAAGAAGTTACATACTGGGGTCACGAATCTGCCAGATGTATATGACAGTAGACAGGCAGCAGGCGATAATTAATGAAGGAGATGGAAGTTGTTGCTAACCCTTTCAGCCCAATGACATTTTAGTATATTCTTGCTGGCTACAGTCGACTCTACTGAAGACGTGAAAAACTTCTCTTACTGAAGAAATTACAGTAAAGAAGGTAATTACGAACCCCTATAGCCTGAAAAGTAATGCATGGAACAGATACACGTCATTAGACTGAAGAGGTTATGAGTATATATGAGGGCGCATGAACGCTACTACATGTGAAAAACATTCTAAGTGAGTGCTGTTGTTTGAATGCTGGACTACAACCGGGATGAGTCATGTCTCCGTGGATGGTGTTATATAACGAATACTTGATAAGAGTGTGAAATGTTGTGGTATCCGTCGTGACCATGGGCTGGATCTGAAAATTGATTTATTGTTTGTTGATGACACTGTTTTGTAATGCAGAGATGTGCAGGAGTTGCAGGACTTGGTGACTGAGATGGGAAGTGGGTGTCAGAAACAAGATGGGGAATGGGGAAAAAATGTTAAGTTATAGCCTTTGAGGGCACATTTAAAAACGAAGCACGCTGTGAGGTTGAATGGTCAGGAAGTGGAAAAAAAATAGTTTATTTAAGAATTTCGTTGGTAAGGACGGGAGTATAGAGGATGGACAGTAAGTAAGGATACAGGCAGGAACGAAGGCTGCAGGTACACTAACAGCAGTGGTAAGGACTAGGGAAGTGAGCAAGAAAAAAAGTCATTGACTATGAAGGTACAGTAATCCGTACTCTGACACAGAACTGAAACTAGGACTTGTTGGAAGGACACAAATCAAGAGTGAGAGAAATGGAAATGAGATATTTGAGAGAAGCAGTTACAGCTGCATGAAGAAACAGATGAACGAGGAAGTTATGCAACATTGTTTTGCTGATGTGGATGTGTAAAAAGGCGTTAGTAGTACCTTAAAATGGTTCGTAGACCACATATGGAGAAACTAAAAAAATATGCAGCACTGTTGTGTTGATGTGGATGTGCTACCAGGTTTTAGGAATACTATAAGATGGTTTGTACACGTGAAGAGAATAGGGAATGAAAGGTATACAAGGTGAATGCATGCAAGTATGGGGAATATGACACGAGGGAGACCAAGGATGATGAGGGACGGGGTGGAGAGGTAATTGAATTATGGTATTGTGAGTTGGAAGAAGGACACCTGGCTGGCAAAGGACAGGATAGCATGGAGACCGATTGTGACAACTCTCTTTGGAATTATCCTACACACACACACACACACACACACACACACACACACACACACACACACACACACACACACACACACACACACACACACACACACACACACACACACACACACACACACACACACACACACATTGTATGTGAGTTGGACCAGGAGAGAGGAGCAGTCAGGGAGAAAGACTGAAAGTTAAGAAGTTGAGGATCAAATAAATGGCAGATGAATACAGGACCAAAGTAGGGGAGGAGTTAAAATCAGTGGACTGGAATGAAATGGATCTGGACAGCCTGCGGAATGCATATAGGGATTGCTTAATCAGGAATGCTAAAGCGGTGTGTGGTGTGTCAAGAGTATAAGCAAAGAAGAAAGGTACAGCATGGTGGGATGAGGCGGTTAAGAAAGCAGTGGAGGAAAAGAGGAAGGAATGGCTAGAGTGGATACAGGATAGGGGTACA
Organism: Coenobita brevimanus; assembly: GCF_032717465.1. Taxonomy (NCBI): domain Eukaryota; kingdom Metazoa; phylum Arthropoda; class Malacostraca; order Decapoda; family Coenobitidae; genus Coenobita; species Coenobita brevimanus. The sequence continues at coordinate 40,912,901 of NC_137019.1, forward strand.
AATGAAATTAAAACTGAGCATATTGAAAGCAAGCAGCACGTAAAGAGACTAGTGAAGAGGAAAAAGAAGGAACTAAATGATGATCTAGGAAGAAAATTGAATGCAAATTACTCTGAAAATAGGAAGTTATTCTGGAAAGAGGTGAAGAAATGTAAAAGTGGCGGTGGAAAGAAATGTGAAAGTGTGAAGGATGTAAGTGGTAGATTATTAACCCATGGGGATGAAGTAAGGACCAGATGGAAAGAATATTTTGAAAGCCCGATAAATGGGAATAGAGAGCACAGAGCGGCTGTAAAGATGATTATTTTGGGGGTGTGCAGGGAAGGAATGCAGTGCCACGAAATGTGACACTCGCACAGGTGAAGAATGCTGTTAAGCAGCTGAAAAATAGGAAAGCAGCTGGTGTTGATAAGATGTATGCAGAGATGATGAAGTGTAGTGGAGTGAGCCAAATGAAGTGCTTGTTGGAGATGTCAGAAGGCATGGATGAGTGAAACTGTGTCAGCAGAGTGGAAAATGACTGTAACTGTACCCTAGTACAAAAATAAAGGTGAGCAAAATGAGTGCAAAAATTATCATGGAATACCGGTAGTTTATTGAGTGTGGTAGGGAAGGTATATGGAAGAATTATTATTACTGAGAAAGTAAGAGATATATCAGAAGTCTCAGTGACTGATGAACAGGGTGACTTCAGGAGTGGCGGAGGATGTGCGAATCAATTATTTGCAGTGAGACGGATAGTGAAGAAGGCTTGTGAGGAGGACCATAAGGTGTTTATGATATTTATGGATCTGGAAAAAGCATACTACAAAGTAGACAAAAGGATTGTGGAAGGTTTTAAGAATGTACGGTGTAGATTGTGAGGTGCTAGGTGCCGTCAGGAGTTTTTATGATGGTAGTGAGGCATGTGTACGAGTAAATAGGCATCTAAGTGATCAATGTGGGAGTGCGACAAGGTTGTTTGACGTCCCCATGGTTTCCAGTTTATACAATATTGATGAGGTGATAAGAGAGGTAAAAACAAGAGTAATGGGCAGAGGAATGGCGTTGGTAATGAATGGTGATGGATGGAATGTCTCAAACTTGTTGTATGCTGATGATGCAGAGCTACTTGCAAATACCGGACAAGAACTTGTTAAAATTGTGTAAAGTTATGGTGATGTCTGTGAAAGTCGTGCCTTGAGAGTAAATGTATGAAAGAGTAAAGTGATGAATATCGAGGGAGAAGGTGACTCCCAGTGTGATGTTACAGTGAATGGAGAGAGACTGGAATTGGTAGGAGAGTTCAAATACCTATGTAAAGTGATAGAAAAGAGAGGAAACTGTGCAAACTAGGTGAAAAGTAGAGTGACACGAGGAAGAAAAGTAGCTGGTGCAATTAAGGCCTTGATAAGAAAGAGAGGCTTGAGTGATGCAGCTGCATGAGGCTTACATGAAGGAGTGTTAGTGACAACTTTAACATATGGATGTGAGACTATTATGTGGCATGAAAAGGAAAAGTCAAGAGAGAGGGCAGTGGAGATGGGTCTGTTGAGGAATGTATGTGGAGTACAGAGAGTGGATAGGATACAAAATGTGATTCGTGAAAGATGCAGAGTACGGAAGTCCGTGGACACCAGAGTCGGAGAGAGTGTACTGAGATGGTATGGTCATGTGGAGATAATGGATAACAATACAGTGGTGAAAGCGAATTTGAAGGAGGGAGGTGAGGTAGGCCAAGGAGTAGGTGGAGGGATATGGTGGATGAGTGTGTGAGGAAGAGAGGTATGGAAGTCTGTGAGGCTAGAGGACTGAAAAGAGATCGAGCTGAATGGATGAATTTTGTGAGAAGAACCGCATGAACAGAGATTTGGCACCGCTTTTTAGCGTGACAGTATTCGGATTTACTCTGTCGGACACGTTTATATGAAGACATAAAATGTAAGAAAAGTGTTTGGCGTATCAGATAGACCCAGGATTCAGGGGGCTTGAATGATGAGTGCATGAAAACGTGGCCCATTGGATTGGTCAGACTTGGGCTGTCTGGACGTTGCTACTCCTCACTCTACCCTAGGATGGGAAAGGAGGTCCGGATGATGATGATGATGATGATGATGGTAAATATAAAGATATATATTGTGTATTAATGGTCATGTAGAAATGATTTTGCTGTTAACAAAAAAATGAGCTAAGGGCAAATAAGCACTAGTGTATTTAAGACATCTTCATGAGTAAAATGTTTTTGAAGGTGAAACACCATACATATATATTGGTTTGGCAGTCAAGTAGTTTGTGTGTTTATTGCATTTATATGTATGGATTTATATACAGACAAACAACATAGGTCAGTGTGTGGCTACTGCTTCACTAACACTTGTCCAACACCACTCTCACACACAGGTATCGTAGCACATAGGTCAGTGTGTGGCTACTGCTTCACTAACACTTGTCCAACACCACTCTCACACACACATGTATCGTAGCACATAGGTCAGTGTGTGGCTACTGCTTCACTAACACTTGTCCAACACCACTCTCACACACAGGTATCGTAGCACATAGGTCAGTGTGTGGCTACTGCTTCACTAACACTTGTCCAACACCACTCTCACACACAGGTATCGTAGCACATAGGTCAGTGTGTGGCTACTGCTTCACTAACACTTGTCCAACACCACTCTCACACACAGGTATCGTAGCACATAGGTCAGTGTGTGGCTACTGCTTCACTAACACTTGTCCAACACCACTCTCACACACAGGTATCGTAGCACATAGGTCAGTGTGTGGCTACTGCTTCACTAACACTTGTCCAACACAACTCCTCACACACAGGTATCGTAGCACATAGGTCAGTGTGTGGCTACTGCTTCACTAACACTTGTCCAACACCACTCTCACACACAGGTATCGTAGCACATAGGTCAGTGTGTGGCTACTGCTTCACTAACACTTGTCCAATTCACAGGGCCAAATTAGTGGGCAAATGTCTTACACAATAATTAACTGAATGTACACTACACTGCCTGTGTCGAATTTGGTCACTACCAGTTTTTCCTTTGCTTGTTTAACCTTACACACTCTGTGTGTGTGTGTGTGTGTGTGTGTGTGTGTGTGTGTGTGTGTGTGTGTGTGTGTGTGTGTGTGTGTGTGTGAACAAAATTACATAATACATATTTATTCGATTTCATCCAACCTTGGTGGAAGGAAGGAGGGATAGCCTGTATAGAAACAATTTCTTATGTAATGCAAAAATCAAAGGTGAGTGGCACAGGGGCAGGTATAAGAGTGACCTAATATCAACATTACTTGTCTCCATCCAATTTCGACCAATCCTGGCGGTAAAGCTGAGGGTCAGACAAGACTGCTGTCATTCAATTTTGAGAACAATTCGTCAAAGGTGAAGTTACAGGGAAATGCTAAAGAAAGACCCAATTTTCATCCAATTTGAGCCAAACGTGGTGGAAGGGTTGAGAGTTAGTGAAGGAATAGATCAATTGCCTTTTTTAAAAAGTCGGTCAAAGATCAAGGTGGCACAGCAAGATCAACTTAACCACACTTTACTTTATTGATCCAAAGTTTGTAGAAGGACGTTGGTTACGCCAAGAAGAAAAGCTTTGGAACTGGAGACCAATGAGTCAAAGGTCAGGATCACAGGGAAAGGTCAAAGGCGTAGGCTACAGGGTAAGGTTAACTCAGGCAGTTTTGATGTGACTTGAACCAAGCTGGCTGGAAGTGTTAAGGGTAAGGCAAGAGGTAAAGGATCATATTTTGAGAAAAATCAGTCAGATATCAAAGACACAAATCAAGGTCAAAATTCGACCTGTGCCTCTGCGTGTGTGAACAAAATAACTAAATCACTTTTGATCTGATTTGGATCATACTTGGTGGACGAGTGGAGGATCTAATAGGCTGACCTACTGTTTTGGAGTACAATGGGTTAAAGGTCAAGGTCACATTGCACATCAACTAAAATACATTTACACTAAACATTGTGAAATTGTTCAGGCAAAAACTTGGATTTAAAAAAATAAAAAGGCTTAGTGGCGAATCAGGCAAAGGTGAAGGTCACACGTGAATGACAAAAGTCAAAGTCACTGGTTAAAGTCGACTCAAACAAATTTGACCTGATTTCAGCCATACCTGGTGGAGGGAAAGGAATTGGCCGAGCCTGAAATATTCGATTTTGAGAGCAATCTGTCGAAGGTCAGTGTCACAGGGCAAGTTAAAAGATTCAGCCCTTAGACCATGTGATGTTCATGGGTGTTGCACCCTCTGTGTGCTCTTTCTTGTTGGTTTGTTTTTACGATATGTGAAAGAAAATTTTGCAAACATGGTTCCCCAAATCTTTTGACGCATAGGACATTCTGAAGGTGACAGACACTGCTATCAAGCATTTAAAAGTGTTAATGATATTGAGAATATTGCACGCTGAACCTTAGAATGTGTTTTGATATCTACTGTTCACTGCACATGGCCTCTTATTATTCAGACTTTTCTGTCATTTTCCAGGTAGGCACTCAGAGCATTCACCTGTATTAGCTCACATCCCTCCCCCCCAACACAAAAGTAAATAAATAAATAAATAAATAAAGGACTACCAATGTCGAGGGTGATGACCCTTTCCCAATACAATGCTGTGTTCTGAACACTGATTAAGTGAGCGCCTATAACTCTGGGGGTTCAGTTATGAAGTTGTGTCTCAGTTAAGAACCAAAAATTGACCACTTTAGAGGACAAAATTAACTACGGCAGTATCCTGCATATAGAAGAAATTATTTCAGCCTTTACACCAGCAAAGGCCTGGATATCCTGTCGACATATCTTACAGGTACTGATAAAACTGGAATTAGAATCGGTTTAGGATATAACATATTTGAAATATCTGCAGACAACATGCAATGTGGAGATACTTGTGATTGGCGGAAATGAGTGTCCGTGGCAGTGTAAGAGTATTAAATACAAAGTATAGTTATGCGTGGAAGTAAAGGTGTAGTAGAAGAGAAATGGACAGGGTGACTGGCACGGGTGCAAGTAATTTTGGTGAAAGTGGTGACAGGGAGAAAGAAAAGGTTAGAGAACAATACAGTAGGAAGAGAAACCCGGTTGAAAGTAGGAACATGTTTTGGAAAGATGTGTTTACATTTCTGAATGAATGCGAGTGTATATTATGGAGGAAAATGAACTAACAATTTGAAGAGAAGAAAGGGACTGAGGGGAATACTCTTGAGTGAATAATGAATAGGAATGACAAACTGTATAAAGATCCGTGAGTGGGAATGACAAGAACACAGCGATGTTATGCTAAAGTGATCTGTCTGGTGATTAAAGAGAGAATCTGGCACCACAGAACGCATGAACGAGAGAAAAGATAGAAACACGGAACGGTAACTGATGCTAGTGAGGTAAATGCAGAAATGATAAGACAATGGAGAAAGTGCAATGAACCATTTGTGGGAAATATGTCGAAATATCAGTGTGTGTGTGTGTGTGTGTGTGTGTCTGTGTGTGTAGATAAATCCGTGAACAAGAAGGTGATTTGGATGGTATCCTTGAGTGATACTACCAGTGGTAGAATTGAGAGCAAAACGACGAGAAATGGGCCTTCCGGCTGTGGGATGGTATGCAGAAGAAATGAGATGGAAACAATAAGACAAGCGTGAGAATAATGTTTTAGACAGAGGGGATGCCAGGATAGACAGTGATTGTTTGGATGTAATAGCTGCAGTAAGGAGAACAGACGAAGCAGGTGAGATGAACTGCAAAATAATTATCATATATGGATCTGTATGTCCTTATCAAAGTGGACAAGAAGGAATTATGGAAGGTGATTCTTGTGTATGTGGGCAAGCCATCTCGGGGGTCCCTGAAAAGCAAACAATGCATAATGAGACCGTTGCTTCATCATTGGCTCTAAACTCACATGTTAAAGACTAGCGCTTGAGTTTTCCAGTGAATTTACATTCGTCCTACAGCTGTTTTGCTATTACTGATTGAACATCTAAAATGTGTAGATGCCCGGGCTGATCATTATGTGATGGTCTCACTTGTAAACACTTGTATGTGCATGGGACTGATAAGGGAGTCTCACTTGTAAACACTTGTATGTGCATGGGACTGATAAGGAAATCACACTTGTAAACACTTGTATGTGCATGGGGCTGATAAGGAAATCACACCTGTAAACACTTGTATGTGCATGGGACTGATAAGGAAATCACACTTGTAAACACTTGTATGTGCATGGGACTGATAAGGAAATCACACCTGTAAACACTTGTATGTGCATGGGACTGATAAGGAAATCACACTTGTAAACACTTGTATGTGCATGGGACTGATAAGGGAATCACACTTGTAAACACTTGTATGTGCATGGGACTGATAAGGAAATCACACCTGTAAACACTTGTATGTGCATGGGACTGATAAGGAAATCACACTTGTAAACACTTGTATGTGTATAGGGCTGATAAGGAAATCACACTTGTAAACACTTGTATGTGCATGGGACTGATAAGGAAATCACACTTGTAAACACTTGTATGTGCATAGGGCTGATAAGGAAATCACACTTGTAAACACTTGTATGTGTATAGGGCTGATAAGGAAATCACACTTGTAAACACTTGTATGTGTATAGGGCTGATAAGGAAATCACACTTGTAAACACTTGTATGTGCATGGGACTGATAAGGAAATCACACTTGTAAACACTTGTATGTGTATAGGGCTGATAAGGAAATCACACCTGTAAACACTTGTATGTGCATGGGACTGATAAGGAAATCACACTTGTAAACACTTGTATGTGTATAGGGCTGATAAGGAAATCACACTTGTAAACACTTGTATGTGCATGGGACTGATAAGGGAATCACACTTGTAAACACTTGTATGTGTATAGGGCTGATAAGGAAATCACACTTGTAAACACTTGTATGTGCATGGGACTGATAAGGGAATCACACTTGTAAACACTTGTATGTGCATGGGACTGATAAGGAAATCACACTTGTAAACACTTGTATGTGCATGGGACTGATGGGGGAATCACACTTGTAAACACTTGTATCTGCATAGGGCTGATAAGGAAATCACATTTGTAAACACTTTTATGTGTATAGGGCTGATAAGGGAAACATTCACCGATACTAGACAATGCAACGCTCACTTTAAAATCCAGGTTCCTATTTCAGTTCTAAGTGTGAAAAGGCTGAGCTATGGAAGACCTCGGTAATTCTGTAGGTCTTGTAGCTGGCTGAGAAACTGAACTCAGGACCTGTCAGTCGTAGACCTTCTGTATTTTCACGTACACCCCCCGCTCTCCGAATCCACTTGTCACACACGTCACTTTATAAAGTCTTTAAACTCAGGCAGGCTGTGTTGGGACGTCCATTCCCATCTGATACATAATGCACAAATGTACAACGATCCTAGCTGTACATCTTTCCACTTCACATGAAAAAGAGCATTACGATATTAAAGTGATAATGAAATTACTGTATTTCCTTGACCAGTACAAATGGGTGATGGGTTGAAGGAGGAAGAGGGAAAGAGTGATAAAAGAAAGAGAAAGAAAGGGAAATTGATGATGGGGTGGATGAAGAAGCAAGAGTACAGTAAAGGCAAGACAGACCTTCTAAACTTAACATTTTAGGCGAGCTGGTATAATAGGATAAAAATTATCTGCATATGGAAAATTATTTTGAAATATTTCCTTATGTAGGAATGGAGGATGAAACAATCATATACTCTGAGAGTCTAAGAAGCCGTAATCATCATCATCATCATCATCGTCTTTAAGGAAGTGTTCCTTCACGGGGGACTGGCTATGATCACATAAACCACACAAAATAAAATATCCAACAAAATATGCTTTGTACTGAGGTATGTCCAACTTGTTATTAACCCCTTCATTGTGATGGCGTGTTTTTATTTTGTTCTTCCTCACTCCAGATGGTTGTACTCAGTTTGGGAGAGACTGCCAACTGGAGAGGTTAGATAATGGCTTCATTAATCATTTGGCTATTAAGTTATCCATCCTAAACCTGAATAAAATCACCTGCTGAAGTCTGTATCAAATGTAACATTCGTCATTGATTTGAAGGGATTTAGGAATTTTCTCCCTGTGTCTGTGAGTGCCTATGAGATATAAAAAAAAAATGAAAAGACTGAATGATGGGAAGTATAGGCGCGATCACATACAGTGTGAGGAAATCAGGAGAGACAAAGGCAAAGGGAGACGAGGAAGAATCACAAGAGGAGGGTACAATAGGGCAGCATAATGAGCAACGGTTCCAAACTTATAGCAGTGACTGCAGGTTAGTTTATCATGTAAAATGCTGCTACCAATAGACTGACTTTTCTACAAATAACCGAGCTAAGACAAACGTCTAGGGAAGACGTTAACAAAGGTTATATCGAAACACCCCAGTTTGACAAGTTCCCCTAAACTGAATATGTTTGTTTGGATTTAGTAAGAAAAAGGAATAAATCACTAGACTGGAAAACAGCAGGGTAGCCCGTGGCTCCTATGACTCGATGGGTATAATTGATTTTATTACTCAATAAGACACAAGGAATATAACTTCAGACTGGAATACAGCAGGGTAGCCAGTGGCACCTATGACCCAGTGGGTATAATTGATTTTATTACTCAATAAGACACAAGGAATATAACATCAGACTGGAATACAGCAGGGTAGCCAGTGGCTCCTATGACCCAGTGGGTATAATTGATTTTATTACTCAATAAGACACAAGGAATATAACTTCAGACTGGAATACAGCAGGGTAGCCAGTGGCACCTATGACCCAGTGGGTATAATTGATTTTATTACTCAATAAGGAATGATCTAATGACTGACGGCCTGCATTCCTTTCCCTTTTCATAAGAGACTGAATATAAGAAAGCCAGAATCAAGGTCTGTTCATTTCAAGGTTCCTGGATACAGTGTACTTCAAAGACTGAAGGTTCTAGCTGTGGCAAAGACACTTACAGACTTGACCAGGTGTGTATATCAAAGACTGAGGATCATAGGCCGTAGCAAAGACACTTACAGACTTGACCAGGTGTGTATATCAAAGACTGAAGATCATAGGCCGTAGCAAAGACACAGACTTGACCAGGTGTGTATATCAAAGACTGAGGATCATAGGCCGTAGCAAAGACACTTACAGACTTGACCAGGTGTGTATATCAACGACTGAAGATCATAGGCCGTAGCAAAGACACAGACTTGACCAGGTGTGTATATCAAAGACTGAGGATCATAGGCCGTAGCAAAGACACTTACAGACTTGACCAGGTGTGTATATCAAAGACTGAAGATCATAGGCCGTAGCAAAGACACAGACTTGACCAGGTGTGTATATCAAAGACTGAAGATCATAGGCCGTAGCAAAGACACTTACAGACTTTACCAGGTGTGTATATCACACCAAGAGTTCCAGTTTTTTCCATCAGAGAGCTGGACATCAAAGAGGCTAATATATGTATCTAGAGGTGGTGGCGTGGGCCTGCTGTAATGGGGAGACGATGCAACCACAGAGTTCAGAAGAGCAGTGATCGAAGTAGTGGTGATGAGAGAGAGAGAGAGAGAGAGAGAGAGAGAGAGAGAGTGAAGGGGAGTTGGCTGGTTTGCCTGCACCTGTGTACAAGTGGTGCCTGTAATGACTTCCCCACACATGAAGGTGTACTTCACGCTGGAGCAAATAAGACCATTGTGTTGAAGGATGGAGGAAATGTTTTGACACACTGACAACTATAATTTGTTTTGTCCGAATCATGAGAGCCAAACCAGAAGTACAAAATATGAAAGTTTTTTTGCCTGATCATTATATTGACTGTTTTGATTCCTTTGAGAGGTAATTCAATAAAAGAAGGATGTGGGTGAATAGGGTTTGGTGTAAAATACATCTCTGATGGTAAAAGTGTTGGTGACAAGTTTTGCTTTGTGTGTATTGTTATTATATTGACAACAAAATATTTTATGGCATTCCTTTAAGGACGGAATCAATAACATTCAAAACAGTTCATAATATTTTCACAGTTATTGGGTTTAAAATAGTGTAACAAAGTCAAATTTAACCCATTAGTGCTCATAGTTCCTGTGCGAGGGAGTGTGCTGGAAGGGTACTCAGCATACCGCCCTCTGCCTATCGGCTCATAGTCGCGAAGCTCGTAGGTCCCTACCCGGGTGTTCCCTTCTTTATTAAATTTTGAAAATGCCCAGTTCCGTCCTTTATAGAGGACACTGGGTGCCAATGGGTTAACAGTACCACATCAGGTTAGATCGTCATGTTCTGTCAAGCACTGAAAAAGTGTACATATTGAAGTGTATGAGAGACTTACCCGAGGTGTGAGCAGCTAACATCAGCAGCACCAACACCAACCACAGCCTCATTCTGCCAACACCAGCCATCACTGTGGGAGAATGTTAAATACTAAACCAGCCACTAAGGTAGCCTATGCGTTACCCCTTGACTCTGGTGGTGTATTGTACTGATTTATCCTTGCTGTCACTACAACATTTTATTCACATTTATATTGTCTTGCAGCAAAGGGTCACTGATAATTATTTAAAAATCTTATGGACAAAGCCTCTCGTACACTGAGTAAGATAATATGCAGGCAGCAGGAATGCTATATATAATGTGTTATCATACGGATGAAGCTAATCTGGCTTGGTCTGTGTTTTAATCTATATATGTCTGGTCGTCACCTTCAACGTACAATTCACCTCACAGCTCTTATTTACCCTGCCACACTTTTTATTACTATGGATCTCACAAAGAATTTTATGACAATGTTTTTTCTCTTGCCATTTAACAACTAAAAGTTCATTCAGATCACGTATATGAGTTATTTCTCTACCACAAAATTACTTGCTGTGGCTTCGTACTATTCAGGCAATATTTACTCTCCATCAAAGGTATACTAAATGTCTCCTGCTCATGCATGGAACTCACGAGAAAATACTCAGTAACAGTAATTCAGCAGGTTTTCATGCCGTAATTCACCTGTCCTGGAAGAAATAAAAATGCATGACCCATTATGGTTAAAGGCATTAATGTGCATAAAGAACATCAGTAAAAAAGAAAATAATATATAATTTGTATCCTGAAAGAGATATTATTTGTTGTGGTATTACAAAAAAAAAGTATTAAATCATACCGTATGTACATAACAATAAGATTAAGAACAGCTGGAACAACTTTCTGCAGTCAAGAAAAAAAAAAAAAAAGGAAAATACTATGAAATGCAGTTCAGAGAGTACCACGACATATCACAATGTTAAAATTACACCTGAAAAAAGAAAAAGTGGAGAGAGGGCAAGTATTTGACATGTCACACACATTATACAAATATCCGGTATATATATATATATATATATACACAGAACAGACTTATGAAAATACTTTTTGAGGACAAGTTTAAACTGACAGACGAAATTCAGATCTAGAGACTCGTGATCGGCCTCCCTAACACTAGATCAAGCAGTGAAGTGGGATAAAGGGGAAGCAGGTGTGTAGGTGTGGATGGGGCTGGGGTGGATGTGTAGTGAGGAAGGGATGTAGGTGGTGATGGGGCTGGGGTGGACGTGGTGGGGGAAGGAACATAGGTGTGGATGGGGCTGGGGTGGATGTGGAGGGGAAATGGATGCTGTTGTTGTGATTCAGGCTCTTCATGTGTTCAGAGTTTGTGTGCTATAGTATTGTTGTATATGGGTAGAATAACTGAGATATTTTAAGGCAGTGCTGTGTTCTACATTGAAGTTATAATCATGTTAATGCATCTTTTTATTATTGCTGCATCCAGACACTTGGGTTTAGTGTTACTGCATTAAATAATATTTATTATCATTATTTAAGTACTATTTTCTTTAACTTACAGCTGCATTGACGGCAATTTTTGCAATGCACATTAATTTTTCATATCTTTACACAGTCTTCTGTGAATATTAATATTATTGGCCACCAATTATATGGGACCGGTGCATTATTATCAATTTTGAATGTTTGTTCTAGGAGAAACCTCTGTTTTGTAGCCTGAAAGTATCAGTATCACTCACCCCAGTATGTCCATTTCTTGAGGAGACTAGTAAATATTAACACAATATTAGTACTCTGCACACCACCTGATCTAAAGTACAAGGCCCATCATCATAATGTATACATCACCTATCATGCCCCGCCATCCACTACCATCCCTGCCTATCACACCCACTCCTTCCTGCCAACGCCACCTACACCTGAAGGACCATAAGCAACCTTTCTCAAAAACCATCGCAACAGTGACGCTGACTTCCTGCTTGCTAATTAATGGGCAGAAACTGAAGAGATCTGCCTTGAATTTGATAATGTGTAATGGAACTGAAGGAAACCAAATGACCTTGTATGTTATTACTCAAAAACTCTTTACACAGTTTGAGCCCATTTTGTGGCACAGACCTTCTTGGACGTTGCCTGAATGGATTAAATGTTTGCATGAGTGAGTCTTTATTGGTTTAAGTAGGAATTGGTAAGACTCTGATACATAACTTGTAGTTCTTGTCAGCCTGAATGGATATGATTAGACTTTATTTGTATGAGTGTACATAAAGTTGCATGATTGTGCTTGTAGCTTAGCTTACAGTCATTTAGGACCCGAGATGGGTCGGAGCGCATTTGAATCCGCTAAATAAACACACCTAGACCTGACTTGTCTGAAACCGACTTAATTTGATCATACTGAGGCTGAGTGGATAAGAAAGGTCTGAATGGACCTGGAAGGTCACTGGCTTTGCACGGCCCAAAAGTAACTCGAACTGATCTGATTGCTTCAGCTTGGATTTAAAGTGATCTGAATTAACACAGTGGATCCTTAATAGACCTGAGCTAACCTGTATGAACCTGCATTTATGTGACTGTGAAGTGCCTAAATGGATCTACAATGGCCTAAAGTAACCACTGATCATTCAGGGCATCTGGCATTGCCACTTGCTAATGAACCACAAACTGTTATTTAATATTCCCCCAGTTCATCCTGTAACTCTTACATCGGACATTTCTCCCGAGTTACAAGGAAGTGTCACTCTTCCTCTCTGTGGTCTGTCTCAGTAAAACCCTTGATCACAGCTGCCAACAGACTGCTACCCCTATTCTGTATTCCAGTGTGCCTAACATCAACACATTTCTCCAAACTGTATCTAACACCAACACATTTCTCCAAACTGTAAGGTGACTCTTTATTATGCAGTGCAATGGCTGCCTGAAAATAGTCGAAATTCACTTCTTTAGCCAATAATAAGTGATTTAGTTATTTAAAAAAAAAAAAAAAAAAAAAAAAAAAAAAAAAAAAAAATGTCACATTTGCATACAAAAAAGGCACCAATTGACCACACCACTTGTGTCAGCTTTTGTTCATCCACATTAACTTGGCGATCTTCGTCATTTTGCAATTACTTTCTTGTAGCTCAGTGAAAAAGTAACACAACACAATGGATGTACATCCCTTCCACGGTACTTCCTCTGTTTATAACCACAGTTTAGATTTAATCTCTTGTTATAGCCTCCTATAAATATGAAGAGACAATGGTTTTAGGCCGAGTTATAGATCAAGAGTACGGCAGTGTTGGTTTGACAGTAATATCTACACACTTCCTGCATCATAAGTACTATGGTCCTCCTCACATCCACCTGCCGCTAATTTCACCTACATTCCCACCCACACACCATTATCACCAGCCCTCCCCACTCTGCTCTGCTGCAAAGCTGCACAGACGCCACCTATGTCAACAGATTCTACCTGCCATCACCACACACTCCCAGGTCACTCTTGTCACATCTTAACTGTCACTACACACCTTGCAACTCTTCCTACATTGCCCTCCACCTTCCATACTCCTCCTTTACAAGAAACTCAACCAGCCACTCTACACCACACCCAAGGGGCCAATCTGAATCCTCACTCACACCATTAATGGCATCACCACTCACACTTTCACCTGTACCAAGCTTTACATCCAGTGCACCAACCTGAACTCAGACTTGATCCCTTATCCAGCCTTACACCCGATGCCCCAGCCTGAACCCTCCCTCACACTCCTAACATCACCACCACTCATACTTTCTCCTCTACTTAGCCAGTCCCATTGCATAATAAGCTTTGTGACGATCGGTGCCAACAGTGTCCCTGGTGTATGGCAGTACAATTGATATATCGATGCCATTGTCCCATTCTTCTATGAAATGCCTGCTCATGCGACCCTTGGCCACTTATTCACCTGTGATCACGTTCACACAGCCTTCCCTCATGAAGCACCTCATACCACTTTACTAGCAACACTCTATAAAATAAAAAGATCAGAACTACTGAATATGCTAGGTTAGTAAATAAACCAAAATGAACAGGAAGGTGGATGGAATAGTTGGTGAGTGGGGTGTGCCTGCCGAGATAGATGAGAATGGGAGTGCGTTAGTGGACATTTGTGCTGGGAGGGGGTTGGTGATAGCCAATACCCTCTTCAGGCATAAAATGATCCACAGGTATACATTGCGAGTGATGAGAAGGGTGGGTGGTGAACTGAATGAAAGGAAGGCAATGATTGATTATGTGTGTGTGGATGAAAGGATGCGAAGATGTGTAAAGGATGCAAGAGTGTATAGAGGTTGGGGGAGTGGACTTTCTGACCACTACTTGGTGGTGGCCAGAATTAGGATGCAAGTGAGATGGAGGAATAGAAGAAGGGAAAGACGAGAGGAAGGAGTAGTTGCAAGGAGAGTGGAAAGGTTACAAGAGGATGAGAAAAAGGCAGAGTATAAGAGAGAAGTGGAGGAACGATTGGGCAAATATGAATTGGAGCAGATGGGAGACATGAAGGTGTGTGTAAGATATTTACAGAAGAAATATGTGCAGCATGTGATGTGGTGTGTGGAAGGAAGAGAAGGCGGAGGGGGTACAAGGAACAGCGTGGTGGACTGAAGAGGTGAAACAGGCTGTGGCACAAAAGAAGAAAGCATACAATGAATGGGTGAGAAATAGGGGCGTGGAAGAAGTTGAGAGGCGGAAGAGAGAGTTATATGTGGAAAGGAAGAGAGAAGTGAAAAGATTAGTAAGAGAGAGTAAGAAGAGAGTGGATGAGGAATTTGGAAGGAATTTGAGTGTAAAGTGGAGGGACTGTAAGAAAATGTTCTGGAGAGAAGTGAAAAGAGTAAGACAGGGTGGAAGTGAAGTTAGCAGGGGAGTGAAAGATAAAAATGGTAGATTACTAGTGGAGAAGGGAGAAAAAGTGAGCAGATGGAGAGAACACTTTAAGGAATTGTTGAACGTAGAGGATGGAAGAAATGCGAGTATAAGTGGCTAGGGAATGGCTGGGAGAAGGAGGGAGGTGAGAAGACAGGAAGAAATCAGTAGGATAGAAGTTGTGGAAGCAATGAAGAAAGTTAAATCGGGGAAAGCCCCAGGAATTGATGGAGTGTGTGGTGAAATGCTGAAGCATGGGGGAGAGATAGTAGTAGAATGGATGTGGAAGATGTGCAGATTGGCCTGGGAGGAAGGTAGAGTCCCGGAGGATTGGAAGTCAGGTATAATTATTCCCTTGTACAAAGGAAAAGGGGAAAAAGAAGTGTGTGGTAATCATAGGGGCATTTGTCTTCTTAGTATAATAGGAAAAGTGTATGGTAGGATACTTATAGACAGAGTTAGAGAAAGAACAGAGAAATTAGTTGGAGAAGAACAGGGAGGCTTTAGGAAGGGAAGAGGTTGTGTAGATCAGATATTCATTCTTAGATCTTTAGTGGAAAAGTTTCTAGAGAAGGGAAAGAAGTTGTATGCGGCTTTCATGGATTTGGAGAAAGCATATGACAGGGTGGATAGACAAGGATTGTGGAAAGTGTTAAGAATATATGGAGTAGATGGGAAGTTGTTGAATGCTGTGAAGAGTATGTACGATGGTGCAGAAGGCTGCAGTGCGTGTGGATGGTGAACTAAGTGAATTTTTCTCTTTGAAAGTTGGTTTGAAACAAGGATGTGTCATGTCTCCATGGTTGTTCAATCTGTACATGGATGGGGTAATAAAAGAGGTACAAGGTAGGGTAGTGGATGTTGGAGTGGCCCTGGTGAGAGAGGATAGTGTTTGGAAACTCCCTGTACTGTTGTTTGCAGATGATATTGTGTTGTTGAGTGAAGACGAAGGGGAGCTGCAAGGCTTGGTGGATGAGTTTGAGAGAGTGTGTAAGAAACGGAACCTAAAGGTGAATGTAGGGAAGAGTAAAGTGATGGTCTTTGAGAGAGGTGAAGTTAGTGAATGTACAGCAAGGTTAGATGGTGAGGAATTGGAAAATGTGAGTACGTTTAAGTATTTGGGTAGTGTGATGAGTAAGGATGGAGGTTTGGAGTGTGAAGTGCTTGAAAGGGTACAGCAGGGAAGAAAGGTTGCTGGTTCCTTGAAAGCAGTGATAAGAAACAGGGAAGTGAGCATGGAAGTGAAAAAGTTACTACATGACAGTATTGTGATACCAGCTCTAACGTACGGAAGTGAAGCTTGGACATTGTTGGAAGGACACAAGTCAAGAGTGAGAGCAGTGGAAATGAGTTATTTAAGAGGAGCCTATGGAGTCACGTGGAGAGACAGGCTGACGAATGAGGATATAAAGGAGCGTTGTGGTGTGGATGTGGATGTGATAGGAAGCGTTATGAGGAACACACTGAGGTGGTTTGGCCATGTGGAGAGGATGGAGGGCGAAAGACTGACGAAGAGAGTGTATGTGAGTGAGGTGGAGGGGGGAAGAGGGAGGGGGAGGCCGAGGATGAGATGGAGGGATGGGGTGGAGAGGTATATGAGAGAGGGGGGTGTGAGTTGGGAGCAGGGCAGTGAAATGGCGGGGGACAGGGCGACTTGGAGGCGATTTGTTTGTGGCCACCCCAAACGGGATTGAGGCGTCTGGCAATAGATAGATAGATAGAACAGGAAGGGCGTATATGGATGCAGCAATAATCCCAAAGATGCACACTATGACGCATTATAATGGTATGATCACTAGTAACTCGCTTTGTGTATTGAATGTAATACTCATGGCATAGGTTTGTATTTTGTTCTATATACTCTCACAACCACCCAGATGCAGCTAATGGTGGCACACAGACACAAACTGGTGGTCATGCCACGTGGTGTACGTCACTGGTGGTGGTACACCATTATTGGTTGTGGTATTAGTGCCCTGCTGATGGCACACATACACAGTGTGGTGGTCATACCATGTGGTGTACATCACAGGTGGTGACGCACCACTATTGGTTGTGGTATTAGTGCCCTGCTGATAACCAGTTAGATTGATATCTTGGCACCTGAAATATTGTGTGTCAACATAAAATCACGCTTCTGGCAGCTGTCATTGTATTACCTACCATATTATCAAGTCTTGTCCTCAAAAAACGTATTTTCATAACACTCCTGTTCTCCATAGATTCAAAGAACAATAAATCAATTACTCAGGATATATCTATATATATATATATATATATATATATATATATATATATATATATATATATATATATATATATAATCTTGCAGGTAAATAACTGATGTACTTACCAGTATCCACAGCTTTCTGGCAGTCGTCGTACTTACCTTGGCAGGATTACCATCGCCAGAAGTAGTCGTGAAGTCCACAGCAGCATTATTTATAGTTACTTATACATTAACACATCAATAGAAGGAAATTATTGTGATTACATACCAGCAGCTGCTTATGTTAATTACTATGAGTATTTCTTTTATGTAACTAAAACACAGGAAGTCACATCAACAAGTAGGTGTATCAGTGTATAAAGCGTTCATTTGAAAGAATCTGATCATGGAGCATAAATTGTTACTGGGTAAGAATCCTCATCTCTCTCTCTCTCTCTCTCTCTCTCTCTCTCACACACACACACACACACACACACACACACACACACACACACACACACACACACACACATTCATCTCCCTTACTTTCCCTCCTGCTTTACACTCATTCACTTCTCTCTCTCTCTCTCTCTCTCTCTCTCTCTCTCATATTCTTCTCCTATACTTACGTTCCTTTTTCCATGCAAGGAAGAAGGAACCAAAGGCCAGGCTCCCGCAAATTGTTCCCTCCAGGAAAAAACAGAAACAAGACAATAGAGAGGCAAATTCAAGATCCATTCATTTTGAGATGGCCGGACACACTGCCCTTGAAAGACTGGAGATCACAAACAGTAGGAAATACAGACAGAGGGAGACAGTTAAAGAGTTGACCTGTTGCATACACGAAGGACTGAGAGTAACGGTTAACTCTTGCAATAGAGAGTTGGACAGAAATGGGATGAGAATTTGTTGCTAAACGGGTGCTTCGTGCCAGCCGAAGTGGTGCAGAGATGCAAGTGGAGAGTTTAGAGGAACAGTGACCATTGAGGCAGTGAAGGAAAAGAGATAAAAATGCAACAGTGTGGCGAAGAGACAGAGGTTGATGGGAACCAGTAAGAGGAGGAGAGTTAATGAGACGAAAAACTTTGACTAAACCCTATTGAGAAGATCACTATGTGGGGAGCCTCTCCATACGTAAGAGTTGTACTCTATACGCAGGCAAATAAAACCCCTGTATAAAGTAAAAAACTGTGCGGGGGTAAAGAAGGTAAGGGGTCGGCTTAACACACCTAATCTCTTGGAATCAAATTTTACAAGAGATATAGTATGATCTTTCCAAAATACATCCCGAGAGTGAAACGCAAAGTATGTTTAAAGATGATGAAAGATTGAGCTGGATATTGTTGAAAATTAAAGGGTGTTCCTGCAAACGATTATGTCTGGTTGATAGACGTAAGTACTGAGTATTTGATGCATTAAAAAGAACAAGATTACTCTTACCCCAATCAGAGATATGAGCCAAGTCAGGCATTAGGTGTGCCATAGCCTCATCCCTTGTTTGCTGAAATAACTACTGAGATGGATGCTGCGAGAAGCGAATGGAAAGGTGAAGGGTGGAGTCGTCAGCATATGAGTGGACAGGGTTAGAGGTAGAGCTTAGGTCATTGATGAATAAAAGAACATTTGGTGCTAGGACAGAGCCCTAAGGAACACCATTACACCTCTAGGAGAAGAAAGATGGCCGTCTACATCAGCAGCTATAGAACGACCAGAAAGGAAACTACAGATGAAGGCACAGACAGGGAGATAGAAGCTGTATAAGGGCAGTTTGAAAATTAAAGATTTATGCCAGACTCGATCGAAAGCTTTAGAGATGTCAAGTGCCATGGCAAAGCTTTCGTCAAAGTCTCAAAAGAAGGATGATCAGGAGTCTGAAAGGTAGGAGAGAAGATCGCAAGTGGAGCGTCCCTGAAAGAAAACATACCATCAGAAAGAAGGTTGTGATAGGAAAGATGCTTTAACATTTTTTGTTAAGAATTGACTCTAAAACTTTTGAAACACAGGGTGATAAAGCACAGTTGACTGTAGCTCCAATCGACCAGAGCAGTACTCCCAAGCTGGATGGAAAGCCGACGGGGAGAGCTTGAGCTCCCGTTTCATCAGCCCCAACGAGTAATTCCTAACCATCCTCCTTTGCTGTAATTTTTCAGTGTTTCATTAACACAGAGAGCAAGCCTGCATCCTCTCCAAGTTTCTCTAACTGTCAGCTACAAACTACGTGCACATTACACACTACACATTATATTCCAGAAAAAAAAAATGGCGTCATATGACCAAGCCTCGGAGTCCCCGAGGGGTGGGGGGGGGACATAAATGCCCCCACTATCCGCCCCTTTCACAGCGACGACTCAACAAGTTGCCTGGAACTATTGCCTCACTTATTCTTCATTTCTGCAACATTTACTGCCTTTCTTCTAATTTTTTCTCTGTTGAGCACCACCTGTCCTCTAAACCTCACCTACTCTTCTTAACTGAAGTTCACCTGTCTGAGGGAACTGATGGCAAACTCTTCTGTATCCTCCTACTTTCTCTATACTCATTCAAAGCCAAAGGTGGATGTTGTGCATATGTACACAATGACTTATCTTGCTCTCGTGTTCCTGAACTTGATCCTTATAAATTTTCTACTCTCTGGCTTCGTCTTTCCTGTCGTTCTCTGTCTAAATATACCTGTGCTATTTACTTATCCCCTAATTCAACTGACTTTGAATAATTCTTTGATCCTCTTACTTCAACGATGGAAAACGTCCCATCCATTTCTCCTTTCTCTGAAATCTTCATTCTAGGAGATTTCAGTGTTCACCACCACCTTTGGCTCTCCTCTCCTTTCACTGATCCACCTGGTGAACAAGGCTATATCTCTTCTATCCTTAATGACCTAGAGCAGCTTGTACAGCACCCTACCCGTATCCCTGGCCGCCTTGGAGAGAGCTCCAACATACTTGACCTCTTCCTTACAACTAATCCTTCTGCTTACACTTTTAATCTTTCCTCTTTGTTGAGCTCCTCCGATCGCAGCCTTATTACCTTAAGCTTTCCTATTGCTCCAGTACGGCCTGTAGACTCTCCAAAGAAACGTTGGTTGTGGAACTTTGAAGCTGCTGATTGGGAGTCCTTTAGACAGTACTTCTTTGGTTTTCCCTGGCATGATTATTGTTTCCATGTCCAGGAGCCATCTGAGTGTCCCTTGCGCATTACGAAGGTTATTCTCTCTCTCATATCCACTGACTACTGCAAAATAAACGTGGTTTAATCACATAATTTTGTTCTAATGCAGTCCACAACAAGGAAAGGGCCTATAAAAGGTACTGGAGCCAACCCACCCATGAATCACAATTTTTTTATGTTTTTGCCCGGAATCGTGCAAAGTCAGTTCTTCGCTCTGCTTAAAATAATTTCATCCGTACTATGTGCTCTCAACTCTCCAACTCGAATTCTTCCCACTCCTTCTGGCACATTACCAAAACGTTGCTAACAACTTTACCTCATCCTTCCCTCCTTGTTCCTACTCTGATGGCTCAATAGCTATTTCTTCTTCTGATTATCTTCTTCTGGTGCTGTTCTTCCATCACTTCCCCCCTCTGACTTCCTCATAGCTGACATTAAAATTTCTTCAACTGATGTACTTTCTGCCATCAATGGCCTCAATTACCTAACAAGCCATATGGGCCTGATGAGCTCCTTCTCTTGTCCTCAAGAACTGTGCTTCTGTGCTTACACCCTGCCTTGGTAATCTCTTTCACCTTTGTCAGTCAACTTGTACCTTTCCTCCTTGCTGGAAGTTTGCTCTCATTCAGCCTGTCCCAAAGAATGGTGACCATTCCCAACCCTCTAGCTATCGCTCAATTGCTTTAACATAGTCTTAAAAGATTTCGAGTCTATTCTTAACAGAAAATTTTAAAAGCATCTTTCTTATCACAACCTTGTTTCTGATCGTCAATATGGGTTCCGTCAGGGACGCTCCACAGGCGATCTTCTCACCTACCTTTCCGACTCCTAGTCATCCTCCTTTCGGGACTTTGGTGAAAGCTTTACCATAGCACTTGATATCTCAAAGGCTTTCGATCGAGTCTTGCATAAATCTTTAATTTCCAAACTGATCTCTTACAGTTTCTGTCCTTCTATCTGTGCCTTCATCTGTAGCGTCCTTTCTAGTCATTCTATAGCTGCTATTGTAGACGGCCACAGTTCTTTTCCTAAATCTATAGACAGTGGTGTTCCTCAGGGCTCTCTCCTATCAGCTATTCTCTTCCTTTTTTTTTCATCAATGACCTTCTAAGCTGTACATCTAACCCTATCCACTCATACGCTGATGATTCCTTCCTGCATCATCTATCTCAGCAGTTACCTCAACAGCCAAGGGTTGACCTAATGTCTGACTTGGCTCGTATATCTGATTGGTGTTAAAGTATGGTAATCTTGTTTTTGATGCATAAAAAACTCGGTTCTTACACCTATCAACCCGACAAAATCGTCCACAGGAGTACTCACTAATATTTACTAATATTCAGCTCAATCCTGCATCATCCTTAACGTACTTAGGGTTTCATTCTCTCGAGACTTATCTTGGAAAGATCGTATTCCATCTCTTATAAAGTCTGCTTCCAAGAGATTATGTGTGCTAAGCCTACTCCATACTTTCTTTACACCTGCACAGTCTTGACTTTATACAAGGGTTTTATTAACCCTGGGTAGAATACAACTCTCTTGTAAGGGGTGGCTCCCCACATATAGCTCTTCTTAACACGTTGGAGTCAAAGGCTTTTCGTCTCATTAACTCCTCCTCTTACTGGCTCTCTTCAACCTCTTTCTTTTCGCTGCACTGTTGCATCTTTATCTCTATTCTGTCGCTACTTCAATGGTCACTGTTGCTCTGAATTGTCTGGCTGCATCCTTCCACTTCTATGACATGCACGCAGCACCCATCTAGGAACAAACTCTCATTCCTATTCTGTCCAGCTCTCTAATGTAAGAGTTAACCGTTCCTCCTAGTTACTATGATCTCCATTCTTTCAAGCGCAGTGTGTCCAGGCATCTCAAAATGAACGGATCTTGAATTTGGCTCTCTGTTATCCTGTTTTTGTTTTTCTTGGGGGCTCCTCACCTTTGATTCCTTCTTCCATGCATTGAAAAAAAAAAAAAAAAAGCCATAGTTAGAAGGATGGGGCTGGTCATCCTTCTTTGGGAGAGGCTGAATGAGAGCAAATTTCCAGGAAGAAGGAAAAGTGCAATTTGACAAAGGCGAAAGAGTTTGCCTAGGCAGGGTGAAAGCACAGAAACACAGTTCTTGAGGACAACAGAAGGGTTCCTCATTAGGCCCATATGCCTTGTTAGCATTGAGGCCAGCGATAGCAGAAAATGAGTCAGCTGAAGAAATTATAATGTCAGCCATGAGGAAGTCACAGGGAAGAATTGGTGGAGGAACGGCACCGGAATCGCCTAAGTTGGAATTGGAGGAGAAAGTCTGACCGAAGAGTTCTGCTTCATCTGTCGGTGGCCCTATACATCAACTACACTCACTGATATCACTTAACTCTTAATAGACTCATTCACCCTACTCATCAGCCTCACTGCCGTCACTGAGATTCCTCATTCATCTCACAACACTCAATCCTTTATTTATCTCAATGAACTCCTCTCATATAACTCAAGCTATCTATAGCCAGACGCCTTAATACCGTAAAAGGTGTGATGCGGTGAGGATCTGTCCGTTCTCCCCTTTGGGGCTAAGATGCGAATGAATGTGTTTGAATGGATGAGGAAATGGAGAGTGAGTCGTCCTGTCTCGGCTACCTCCCTTTCCTTGGGGGAAGCAGCCTAGGTATATAGATAGATAGATAGATAAACAAATCGCCTCCATATCACCATGTCCCATGCCGTCTAGCTGCCCTCCCCCCACCTGAAATACTCTTTTCTGATATATCTCTCCACCCCATCCCTCCATCTCATCCTCGGTATCCCCCTCCCTGTCCTCCTCTCAACCTCACTCACATACACTCTCTCCGTTGAAGTTTGGAGGGAAACAGCTCTGGTGATGCGAGTTCCTCTTCCTCCCATCATCCCCAGACATCACCTTCTGCTCCCCAAACCTCGCCCCCACTACATCCTGAAGAGTGGTCAAAACACTAGGTTCTGAACACCTCCCTTTCATCATCACTACCAAAACCAGAATCACCCCAGCTGGCCACAAACACACATACACTAATTATAAGAGAGCCAACTGGGAGGCCTTTGTAACTGAAACAGAACAACATTTCGAAACTCTAAACATTACACCCATCACAAACATCAACACTGCTGTGCACACTTTCAATATATTTATACAAAACGCAGACAAAAGACACATCCCTAGAGGCAACAGAGAGAGACACAACCCCAACTTCACACCAGAAATTCAAGGCATCAGACAATTGGACACACTGCGTTACTCCCCAACACCCCATACACAAGACACCGTACAACAAATACAAGAACTCAACACTCAGATAAACAATAAAATATCAGAACAGCAAACACTAAACTGGAAAAATTACCTCCAAACACTTGACCACAAAACAAACATCAGGAAACTCTACAAAACACTAAAGAGCATCACACTTTCCAGCAACACCACACAATCACATGCTGCCATCACAACAACAGACACCATACCCTCAAACAAACAACAAGCAATCACTCTCATCAATCACTTTTCACAGGTCACCCATGTAAACCCCCATCGCGACGACCGACGTATCATCCAACGTAAGAGACAGTTCCCCACAGACCCAGACTACGCACCTTTCACTTGCAACCAGAGGAAGCACATCATTAACAACCTTAAGGACTCATCTGCCTGTGGACCAGACAACATAAGCAACATTCACCTTAAACACCTTGAACCACAAGGCATACAAGCACGCACCAACATATCAAACTACAGCTACTCACACAACATAATACCCAACATCTGGAAGCATGGCATTATCATCACTATCCCTAAACCCAACAACCCCACGTTACCCTCCTCACACCGCCCCATCACACTCCTCTGCACCCCCTCTAAAGTCACTGAACGAATGGTACTACAACTAGTCGCACCTCACATTCCCTTAGCCCAATCACACCATGGCTTTAGGCCACTACACTCCACAAACACCCTTCTTACAGACCTTACACAGAGAGTTTTTGATGGCATGAATTCAGCTAGGCCACCACACAGAACACTCCTAATCACACTAGAAATCAGCAAAGCTTTTGATGCCATCCCCTGCCACAACCTCACAAACAAAATACTCAACACAAACATGCACAATAACACAAAAAGATGGCTGGCAAACTACTTAGCAGGCAGATGTGCACACGTAACATTTGCTGGTCAGTCTTCTAACATCAGAAACTTCACAAACGGCGTCCCCCAAGGATCTGTTTTGTCCCCTACACTCTTTAACCTATACATGCACGACATACCCACACCCCACACTCCACAGATACACATAGCTATCTATGCAGATGATATAACACTTACATGTACGCACCAAAACGCAAACACGGCAGCACACATCATCCAACCTTACCTCAACACACTACACGAATGGTTCACCACAAACAGGCTCAAAATAGCCCCAGCCAAATCTACAGTGACCCTTCTCACAAACTGGACAGCAGAACAGTCACATCCCACACCCCACCATAAACTACACTCCCCTACCACACACACACACACACACACACACACACACACACACACACACACACACACACACACACACACACACACACACACACACACACACACACACACACACACAATCCTTGGTGTAACATGCAATACATCGACGTCATTTAAACAACACATCACAAACACTGAAAATAAAATAACACCAAGACTCAATGCCTTGAGGTCACTTGCCCATACAACATTCGGACACAACAAAGAAACCACCACCACAGTATACAAACAATACATACGTTCAGTGATGAATTATGCAAGCCCTGCCTGGGCTCCTAACCTCACCAAAACACACTATAACACTCTACAGACCATACAGAACAAGGCCCTAAAAATAATCACACGCTGCACAGCTAATACTCCCACAGACCACCTACATCAAGAAACCAAAGTCCTCAAAGTCAACGATCACCTAGACTTGAGAGGCACCCAGTTTCTTGCTGCAGCATCCACAAATCCACAACATCCACTATATTACATGGCAGCACATCCACCCACACCAAGGAACATCAACACCCAGCACACGATACCATACACAAATACTGTCATCTCTCCCCCCTCGCCCACCTCAGACCAGCTTCCAGAAGCTATCCACACTCATATCACTCGCCGCTCCATTCAGTCACTTAAAGACAACACAGCTGCATGCACGGCCTGCTGATATCCACCCTTCTGAATCCTATCTCGCTAGTGAGGACAGGGTCCACCTGGCCAGGCTGAGATGTGGGCACCATCCAGCCCTCTTCAGCTACCAGAAGAGGCTGGATGACTCCGTCGCTGATGCCTGTCCAGGATGCAACACAGCACCCCATACTATTAAGCACATTATGGAAGACTGCATTGCACACAATCACCTACGCCAACAACACAACATACACTCTTTGAGAGCTCTGTGGGAAAGCCCAGTCTCGGCCATGGCCTTCCTAAGGAACTCGGGGCTGTTCGGCCAGACTGCCTAGGGAACAACAACAACAACAACACTGTCTCCGTTAGTTTCTTGTTCTCCATCCTCTCCACATGGCCAAACCACCATAGTCTATTTCTCCTAACGCTTTCTATCATATTCACATCCCAACCACAATGCTTCTTCACTTCCACATTTGTCTGTGTCTCTCCATGTAACTCCATATGCTTCTCTCAAATAAGTGCTTTCCACTGCTCTCACTCTTGACTTGTGTCCTAACAATGTCCAAGCTTCGCTAACGTATGTTAAT
Organism: Coenobita brevimanus; assembly: GCF_032717465.1. Taxonomy (NCBI): domain Eukaryota; kingdom Metazoa; phylum Arthropoda; class Malacostraca; order Decapoda; family Coenobitidae; genus Coenobita; species Coenobita brevimanus. Next base: position 40,939,243 of record NC_137019.1, read on the forward strand.
GTTGGTATCACAGTACTATCATGCAGCGTTTTCTTTACTTCCATGTTCACTTCCCTATTCCTTACCACTGCTTTCAAAGAACCAGAACCTTTCTTCCCTGTTGCACCCACCGAAGCATTTCATCCATACTTATCACACAACCCAAGTACTTAAATGCACTCACATTTTATTTTTCAACACCATCCAACCTCACTTTACATTCAGTTACTTCATATCTCTCGAAGACCACAGTTTCACTCCTCCCTAGATTCAACTTTAGATTTCGTTTCTTACACACTCTCCCCAACTCATTCACTAATCCCTGCAGTTCTGCTTTCTTCTCACATAACAATACAGTATCATCTGCAAACAACAGAATAGGAAGTTTCCAAACGCTGCTTTCTCTCATTAGGACCGCAACAACATCCACTGCCCCACCTTGGATCTCCTTAATATCACCAGCCAGGTACAGATTGTACAAACGTGGAGACATGACTCATCCTTGTTTCAGTCCAACATACAGATGGAAAAATTTTCTCAATTCACCATCCACACGCACTACAACCATAGCGGCCTCATTTTCAGTACTGTATACTCTTCACGACTTTCAACAGCTCCCCATTTACTCCATATATATATATTTAATATTTCCCCCATTCCCTGTCTGTCAGTTCTGTCATATTCATTCTTCAAATCCATGAAGGCCTCATACAATTTCTTTCCCTTTTGTAGAAACTTTTCCACTAAGGACCTTAGCATTAACTTCTGATAGACAATACTACTTCCCTTCCTAAAATGCTATTGTTTCTCTCCAATTCCTTTGTTATTTCCCTCTGTCAAAAATGTCCTACCATATACTGTTCCTATCACACTAAGAAGACAAATGCCCATATGATTATCACATACTTCTTTTTCTCCTTTTCCTTTATAAAGGGAAATAATTATACCTGACTTCCAACCCTCCGGGACTCTACATTCCTCCTAGGCCAATCTGCACATCTTTCATATCCACTCTACCAGTATCCCTCCTCTGCTTCCACATTTACAGTGAATACACTCCCTCAATTCCTGGGGCTTTCCCCTTCTTGACTTTCTTCATTGCTTCCACTACTTCCGTCCTACTGATCTCTTCCTCTCTTCTCATCTTCCTCTCTCTCCCAGCCATTTCCCAGCCACTTATACTAACAAGCCATTCATTCTTTTTGATTGACAATTCCTTAAAGTTTTCCCTCCAGCTGCTCACCTTTTCTTCCATCTCCACTAGCAGTCTGCCACTTTTATCTTTCTTTTCCCTACTACCTTTTTTATCATCTTCTACTTGTAACTCTCTGTACCTTCTTCTGGAACATTTTCTTTAATATCCTTCATTTTACACTCGGGTTTCTTCTAAATTCCTCATCCAGTCTCTTCTTACTCTCCCCTACTAATCTTTTCACGCCTGTCTTCTTCTCCACATGTAACTCTCTGCTACGTCTATCAACTTACTCCACGCCTCTGCTTCCTATCAACTTACTATAATTATGCTTTCTTCTTTTGCACCACATCTTGTCTCACCTCTTCATTCCACCATGCTATTCTTTGCATCCACTTTCGCCTTCTCTTACCCCACACACCACCTCACATGCAGCACAGATTTCTTCGGTGAATCGCTTGCACACTTAATTCATCTCCCCCATCTGCTCCAAAAACATATATACCAAACCGTTCCTTCATTTCTCTCTTTTACTCTCCCTTTTTGTTCACACTCTTGCAACCTTTCTACCCTGTTTAACGGACTACTTCGTACTGCCTTTCTCTCCTTCTATTTATACATTACATTTGTACCTTGATTTTCAACGGATTCAAGTAGTGGTCAGAAAGGTCACTCCCCGAACCTCTGTATACTCATGCACCCAGTGCATACCGTCTCATTCTCTCATCCACACACACATATCATCGCCTTCCGTTCATTTAGTTCACCACCGACCCTTCTCATCACTCGCCACGTAATCTGTCGATCATTTGTGTTTAGAGAAGGTATTGGCTATCACCAACCAACCCCTCTCTGCACAAATCTCCGTAGAGCATCACCATTCACATCCACTTCTGCAGGCACACCCCACTCACCAACTACTCCATTCATCATCACATTATCTAGTTTTCCATTCATATCTCCAGTCAGAAACACTCTCACTCCTCTCAAACTTTTTCATACATGGATCCACTTCTGCCAAGAACTCTTCCTTCACTCTCCATGCACTGTCTTCCGTTGGTGCATATACACACATAATCGCCCATGCTGGTATTTCCACTTTCAATCTTACCCATACAGTCCTTGAGCCAACTGATCCATATTCTCCTATATGCTCCTTCCATCTCTTGCACACAGCAAAACATACGTCCTCTTTTGCCCTCTAATTCTCACAATCTCTGACACTCTCACCTCACTATTTGGTCTCAGACAATCCACATATGTCCACTTTTGCACCCTGAAGCTCCTGGACAATTTCTCTCTCTCTCTCTCTCTCTCTCTCTCTCTCTCTCTCTCTTACATATTCCATTTTAGACTGCCTCTCCCCCACCTACTCCCTCTTACTCTGCCTCTCCCTCTCCTAGTCCATCTCTCTTTGCCTTTGCCTCTCCTGTTCCATTTCACCCTGCCTCACCCTCTGCTGTTCCATCTCATTGTGCCCTTCCCTCTGTTACTCCCTCTCACTCTGCCTCTCCCTCTTCTTGTCCATCTCATCTTCTGTCTCTCTCTCCTATTCCATGTCAATCTTCCTCTCCCTCTCCTATCCCATCTCGTTGTGCCTTTCCCTCTCGAAATCCCATTCACTCTGCCTCTCCTGCTGCTACTCCTTCTCACTGTCTCTCCCTTTGCTTCTCCCTCTCACTACGCCTCTCCCGCTCCTGTTTCCTCTCAATCCGCCTCTCTGCTACGCCCTCTCAAACTCACACTGCCTTTCATATTCCCCCTCACTCTCCCACACCTCTTTTATGCTCTCTCACGCTTCCTCTCCCCTTCCTCTCTTTTTCTGTTCCTCTCATTCTCTCTCTATATATCTGTCTCCTCCTACCTTTGCCTTTTTCCAGCTCTTTCTGTCTCTTCTTCTTCTCTCCCTCTTTTTCCCACTTTATTTGACATTTTCTCCTTCTCCGTCTCTTTCTGCCCCTTTATCTCACTCACAAAAGTCTCCCTTTACTCGTATATCTTTCCACTTTCTCCCTTTCCCTCTTGCTCTCCTGTTCCCTCTTCGTTTATCCCTCTATGCTACCTCCGTTGCTTCCTTTTCAGTTCCTTGTAACTCTCTCTCTCTCTCTCTCTCTCTCTCTCTCTCTCTCTCTCTCTCTCTCTCTCTCTCTCTCGTCGACTTTCTTTTGTCTGTCACTGTCTCTGTCATTTATTTTCTTTCACCTTCTCTCTTCTCGCCAACCTCTGCTTCCTCTACCTCGCCCTGTCGCTTTTACTCTCTCCCTCTTCCTCTCCTTCCGTGCCTCAATGTTCTCACTCAACGGCTCCTCCACTTACAATTACACTTACTCCCTCTTTCCCATTCCTATTACGTCCTCCTCTCTCGTTCACCTTTGCTCGTTCCCTCTTATTATCACCTCTGTGACACACACACACTCCCATTCTCACTTGTTCTACCATTACCACACACTCTCCCATTACCACTCACATCATGCCTTGACTTTTCCATTACCACTCACACTGCCATGCCCTCTACCTTACCATTACCACTCACACTGCCATTCCCTCTCCCCTACCATTACCACTCACACTGCCATGTACTCTCTCCTACCATTACCCCTCACACTGCCATGCCCTCTCCCCTACCATTACCACTTACACTGCCATGCCCTCTCCCCTACCATTACCACTCACACTGCCATTCCCTCTCCCCTACCATTACCACTCACACTGCCATGTACTCTCCCCTACCATTACCACTCACACTGCCATGCCCTCTCCCCTACCATTACCACTCACACTGCCATTCCCTCTCCCCTACCATTACCACTCACACTGCCATGCCCTCTCCCCTATCATTACCACTCACACTGCCATGCCCTCTCCCCTACCATTACCACTCACACTGCCATGCCCTCTCCCCTACCATTACCACTCACACTGCCATGCCTTCTTCAGTACCATTACCACTCACACTGTCATGCCTACTCCCCTACCATTACCACTCACACTGCCATCCCCTCTCCTCTACCATTACCACTCACACTGCCATGCCCTCTACCTTACCATTACAACTCACTCTTCCATTCCTTCTTCCCTGCCATTACCACTCACACTGCCATTCACTCTCTCTTACCATTACCACTCACACTGCCATTCCTTCTCCCCTACCATTACCACTCACACTGCCATTCCTTCTTCCCTGCCATTACCACTGACACTTCCATTCTCTCTCCCCTACCATTGTCACTCACATTGTCATTCCCACTCTTTCAACTATAACTGCTCATACTCCCATTGCAACTAATTATGGTGGTACCACACACACTCCCATTCCATTTACTCTACCAATGAAACTCACACGCCCTTTCCCAGTTAATCTAGTATTATTTTTCCCAGTCCAATTTCTGCTCCCTATTCCTATTCTCTCTCTCTCTCTCTCTCTCTCTCTCTCTCTCGTTCTTACCACTACCCAGAAGATGAATGCTTCCCATTTTCATTATGCTATGTAAGTTTTGACAAGTAATATGTCATGTGAGAAATTATAATACTAGAGGACAATTATACAGGACAAAAACAGCTGCTGGTATTAAAAAACAAAGTGTGTGGTTTTCACGCATGTATGTATACCTGTGTGTGTGTGTGTGTGTGTGTGTGTGTGTGTGTGTGTGTGTGTGTGTGTGTGTGTGTTTTAGAGTCACTTTGGGGTGGTGGGCTCTGATATAGCGTAATACAGTATATGTGTTTATATGTGAGATGTTTCTGATCGGTTTTTAGAGGAAGGATGGAGCAGGTGGTGGTGTGTGTTACAGTGTTAGGGTATATTAGTGTTCATTGATTGTGTGAGTGTGAATAGGCTATGTGTGTATGTATGTGTTGTGTTTATAAATATTATCCTATGTAACGCTGTGTTGGATGCAGTGTGTGTTGTCTCATCATTTACGTATTTGTAGGTACCGTGTGTGTGTGTGTGTGTGCGTGTGTGTGTGTGTGTGTGTGTGTTGTTTAGTGGCTGTGTTTTTGTGTTTATTTGTCGGGGTTGTTGGGTGGCTGCATCAGCGAGTGATTTTTTTTTTTTTTTTTATGCAAGGAAGAAGCCAAAAGACAGGAGTCCTCAAATTGTTCCCTTAAAAAAAAAAAAAAAAAGCATAAAAGAGAGCTAAATTCAAGATCCGTTCATTTCTAGATGCCTGGACACACCTCATTTGAAAGACTAGAGATCATGGGCAGTAGGAAATACAGACAGTGGGAGACAATTCCATAGTTGGCATGCTGCATAGTGGAAGGACTGGGAGTAACGATTAACTCTTGCATTAGAGAGTTGGAAAAAAAGTGTTTAGAGTTAGCAGGTAGACTGGTTCTAGGCCCCAGCCGTTGTGGTGGAGGGATGCAAGCAGACAGTTCAGAGGACCAGTGGCCATTGACGTATTGAAAGATAAGAGATAAAGATGAAACAGTGCGGCAAAGAGACAGAGGTAGAAGGGAGCCAGTAAGAGGAGGAGAATTAATGAGACGAAAAGCCTTTGACTCCACCTCGTTGCGAAGAGCTGTATGTGGGGAGCCTCCTCATACATGAGAGTTCTAGACAGGGCAAATATAACCTGTGTATAAAATCAACAACTGTGCAACGGTAAAGAAGGCACAGGGTCGGCTAAGCACACCTAAACTCTTGGAAGCAGATTTTACAAGAAAGGTAATATGTTCTTTCCAAGATGGATCCCAAGAGAATGAAACCCCAAGTATGTTTAAAGGTAATGCAGGATTGAGCTGGATATTGTTATAAATTAGAGAGTACTCCTGTGGAAGACTCTCTGATCGATAGACGTAAGAACTGAGTTTTTGGTACAATAAAAATGACAAGATAACTTATACTCCAATCAGAGATATGAGCTAAGTCAGACATAAGGTGTGCCTTAGCCTGATCCCTTGTTTTTTGAAGTGACTGCTAAATTGGACACTGCGGGAAGTAAATGGAAAGGTGGAGGTGGAGTCATCAGCGTTTGAGTGGATGGGTTAGACGTGCAACTTATAAGGTCAGTGATGAATAAAATGAAGACAGTTGGTGATAGGTCAGAGCCCTGAGGAACAGCACTATTAATAGCTCCTGAAGAACGGTGGCCGTCTACAACAGCAGTTATAAACCGACCAGAAAGGAAGCTAGAGGTGAAGACACAGATAAGATAGAAACCATAAAAGGGCAGTCTGGAAAATAAATATTTATACGACAATCAATCGAAAGCCTTTGAAGTGCAATGGCA
>NC_137019.1:40953150-41000650 GCF_032717465.1 Coenobita brevimanus
GAGAGAATGGAGAGTGAGAGACTGACGAGCAGAGTGTATGTGAGTTATGTGGGGGGGGGGGAGAGGGAGAGGGCGGCAGAGGATGAGCTGGAGGAATGGAGTGGAGAAGTATATGAAGGAGAGGGGTGTGAGCTAGAAGCAGGGCAGCGAAATGGCGGGGGACAGAGCGACCTGTAGGCGATATATTTGTGACCACCCTTTACGGGATTGAGGCGTCTGACAATAGATAGATAGATATAGATAGATAGATGTGTACTTTCTTGATGAGCATTGAGACGTCAGTGTGATTTGTTTATTAAGTCCTCTTTGAACCAATGTGTGTGTGTGTGTGTGTGTGTGTGTGTGTGTGTGTGTGTGTGTGTGTGTGTGTGTGTGTGTGTGTGTTCATTCCCATCATTAATTATTAATATATATAATTAATATGTTCCCTGAATAAAATGTGTGTGTGTGTGTACTGATAACATTATGTCATTGAGTACTGTGTATCATTGTGTATCTGTCAGTATTACAGAGCAGTGTGCTCTTTTTTAGTCTGAAGTACAGATGACTTACATGTGCTTACTGTATGTATGTGGGATGTCTTTGCCTGGTTTGTACAGCGGGCATCGCAGTCAGGTAAATATTCTTGTTTGGGTGTTTAGGTGTGTATTTACCGAGTCATTGCCTCTGTGTGTGCATGTACGACATGAGGTGTGTTCGTTTGAGTGCCTGTTTATTATTTATTATGTCATTAGGTCTGCATGTGCAAGTACGGTATGAGGGTTTCTGTCAGTGTGTATGTATGTTGTCATTTGGGAAGTATGTGCATTTATGGAATGATGTGTGTTTGTAAGAGTGATATTTGGTTGTCGAGTGTGTGTGTGTGTGTGTGTGTGTGTGTGTGTGTGTGTGTGTGTGTGTGTGTATGAATAATTTTTTTTTTTTCATTTTTTTGTGTGTGGCCTCTGATATTGGGTAATTATGGGCATGCATGTAACTTGTCTCTACACGGTTTTAGAGCAAAGATCGACCCTGCGTGTCAGAGTCTGTCCTTGTATTAGTCTGAGTTAGAATGTAATTTTTGTGTATGTGAACATGTGAGTATACATTGTAAATGTTGTGTTCGTCAGTATGACATTTGGTTGAGTATTGTGTGGAAAGTCTGCAGTCCCAGTAGTCATGTATTTTCATGCACCCTGTGTGTGTGTGTGTGTTTGTGTGTGTATGTGCATTTATTTTGTGTGTGTATATGTTGTGCTATATTTTTTTTTTCGTGTCCTTTCCTGTGGTTGTTGTGCTCTCGTTTGAGTTTGAGTTTGAAAAAATATGTGTTTGTGTGTTTGGTGTATGATAGCTTTTTCTTTGCGGTTATGCTTATGTCTAAGGGTATGTTACATAGGATACAGTGCGTATGTGGTGTATTGCATGTGTTTATGTATACATGCGTGTGTTGTAATACTGTTTGTGTATACCTGGTTGCATATGTGTGTACGTCTGTAATATGTAAAGTTGGCCGACTCGGTAGTTGTGTAATTAATTTCTGCTTCTTTGTCTTCGTGATATATCAAATTCAGATGTGGCATTATTTGGGAGTGTGCTGTTTATATAAGTGTAGGTATATTTGTTCGTGTGCGCATGAGAGAGAGAGAGAGAGAGAGAGAGAGAGAGAGAGAGAAGGTAGTATAAAGGGAAAGAACGATATATAAGAGAGTGACAGAGGGGGAAGGAAGAGGAGAGGGAGAAAGAATAGAAAGAGGGTTGGTGAGAGAGAAACAGAGAGTAAGAGAGGGAGAATTAGAGGGAGAGGAATGTGAGAAGAGGGAGTTGATTAGGAGAGAAGCAAAGATGGAGACGGAGAAATAGAAAGGCAGGAGAGAGAGAGAGAGAGAGAGAGACATTGTTTATGTGTGGGAGTCAGTGTCTGCTTGAGTCTGTGTATGTGTCAGAGAGAGAGAGAGAGAGAATTGTGTTGCTTCATGGACTGGTAATGTGGTGCTCATGTATACACTCGTGTGTAAATATGTACCTTGTCCTGCCCTGTTCCCCCACCCAGCACCCTGCCTCTGCCCTGTTCCCCCACCCAGCACCCTGCCTCTGCCCTGTTCCCCCACCCAGCACCCTGCCTCTGCCCTGTTCCCCCACCCAGCACCCTGCCTCTGCCCTGTTCCCCCACCCAGCACCCTGCTTCTGCCCTGTTCCCCCACCCAGCACCCTGCCTCTGCCCTGTTCCCCCACCCAGCACCCTGCCTCTGCCCTGTTCCCCCACCCAGCACCCTGCCTCTGCCCTGTTCCCCCACCCAGCACCCTGCCTCTGCCCTGTTCCCCCACCCAGCACCCTGCTTCTGCCCTGTTTCCCCACCCAGCACCCTGCCTCTGCCCTGTTCCCCCACCCAGCACCCTACCTCTGCCCTGTTCCCCCACCCAGCACCCTGCCTCTGCCCTGTTCCCCCACCCAGCACCCTGCCTCTGCCCTGTTCCCCCACCCAGCACCCTGCCTCTGCCCTGTTCCCCCACCCAGCACCCTGCCTCTGCCCTGTTCCCCCACCCAGCACCCTGCCTCTGCCCTGTTCCCCCACACAGCACCCTGCCTCTGCCCTGTTCCCCCACCCAGCACCCTGCCTCTGCCCTGTTCCCCCACCCAGCACCCTGCCTCTGCCCAGTTCCCCCACCCAGCACCCTGCCTCTGCCCAGTTCCCCCACCTAGCACCCTGCCTCTGCCTTGTTCCCCCCCCAGCACCCTCCCTCAGCCCTGTTCCCCCACCCAGCACCCTGCCTCTGCCCTGTTCCCCCACCCAGCACCCTGCCTCTGCCCAGTTCCCCCACCTAGCACCCTGCCTCTGCCCAGTTCCCCCACCTAGCACCCTGCCTCTGCCCTGTTCCCCCCAGCACCCTCCCTCTACCCTGTTCCCCCACCCAGCCCCCCGCCACTGCCCCGGTCCCCCACCCCGCATCCTGCCTCGCCCCTGTTCCCCCACCCAGCACCCTGCCTCCGCCCAGTTCCCCCACCCAGCACCCTGCCTCTGCCCTGTTCCCCCACCCAGCACCCTGCCACTGCCCTGTTCCTCCACCCAGCACCCTGCCTCTGCCCTGTTCCCCCACCCAGCACCCTGCCACTGCCCTGTTCCTCCACCCAGCACCCTGCCTCTGCCCTGTTCCCCCACCCAGCACCCTGCCACTGCCCTGTTCCTCCACCCAGCACCCTGCCTCTGCCCTGTTCCCCCACCCAGCACCCTGCCACTGCCCTGTTCCTCCACCCAGCACCCTGCCTCTGCCCTGTTCCCCCACCCAGCACCCTGCCTCTTCCCTGTTCCCCCACCCAGCACCCTGCCTCTGCCCAGTTCCCCCACCCAGCACCCTGCCTCTGCCCTGTTCCCCCACCCAGCACCCTGCCTCTGCCCTGTTCCCCCACCCAGCACCCTGCCTCTGCCCTGTTCCTCCACCCAGTCCTCTGCCTCTGCCCTGTTCCCCCACCCAGCACCCTGCCTCTGCCCTGTTCCTCCACCCAGTCCTCTGCCTCTGCCCTTTTCCCCAACCAGCACCCTGCCTCTGCCCTGTTCCCCAACCAGCTCTGTGCACTGATTCCCACAGAGCTCCCTGCCTCCAGTCCTTACCTCTTTCCTGTGGGCAAGGGCAGGGAACATTTTATTTATTTATCTATCTATTGCCAGACGCCTTTATCCTGTAAGCGATGGCCACAAACAAATCGCCTCCTGTAGCCCTGTCCCCCACCATTTTACTGCCTCCCCCCCGTCCACACACCCTCTCTCATATTCTTCTCCATTCCATCCCTCCATCTCATCCTGAGCCTCCCCCTCCCTCTTCTCCCTCCAGCTCACACACATACACTCTTCTCGCTAATCTCTCGCTCTCCATCTTTTCCACATGGCGAAACCACCTCATTGTATTTCTCCTAACTCTTTGTATCACATCCATATCCACGCCACAACGCTCCTTCACTTCCTCATTAGTCAATCTGTCTCTCCTTACAACTCCACATGCTCCACTCAAATAACTCTTTTCCACTGCTGTCATTCTTGACTTGCGTCCCTCTAACATTGTTCAGGCTTCACTTCAATACATTTGAATTGCTATCACAATACTATTATGTATCGACCTTTTTACTTCCATGATCACTTCCCTATTTCTTATCACTGCTTTCAAAGAACCAGAAACCTTTCTTCCTTGATGCACCTTTTCAAGCACTTCATCCTCCAAACTTCCGTCCTTACTCTTCGCACTGTACAAGTACTTAATGTACTCACATCTTCCATTTCCTCTTCACCCAACCTCACTGTACATTCACTGACTTCATTTCTCTCTAAGACCATAAATTTACTCCTCCCTACATTCAACTATGGATTGCGTTTCTTAGGCTCTCTCCCCAACTTATTCACCAAGCCTTGCAGTTCCCCTTCGTCTTCGCATAACAGTATAGTGTTATTTGCAAACAATAAAACAGGAAGTTTTCAAACTCTGCCCTCTCCCATTAGGGCCACTCCAATATCCAATGCCCTAACTTGTACCTTTTTTTATAACGCCATTCATATACAGATTAAACAACCATGGAGACAGGACACATCCTTGTTTCAATAAAACGTTCAGACAGAAAAATTCACCCAGCTCACTATCCACATGCATTGCGGGCTTAGCACAATCGTACGTAGTCTTCACGGCATTCAGCAATTTCCCAGTTACTCCATATATTCTTAATATTTTCCACTTTCCTTGTCTATCCACTCTGTCACATGTTTTCTCCAAATCCATGAAGGCTGCCTAAACTTTCTTTCCCTTCTCTAGGAACTTTTCTTCTAAAGACCTAAGAATGAACATCTGATCTACACAACTTCTTCCCTTCCTAAAATCTCCCTGTTCTTCTCCAAGTAATTCCTCTGTTATTTCCCCAACTCTGTTAATAAGTATCCTACCATATACTTTTCCTATTACACTAAGAAGACAAATGCCCTTATGATTACCACACACTTCTTTTTCCCCTTTTCCTTTGTACAAGGGGCATAATTATACCTGACTTCCAATATCTCGGGACTCTACCTTCCTCCCAGGCCAATCTCCTCGTCGTCCATATCCATTCTACTACACTCTCTCCCCCATGCTTTAGCAGTTCACCACACACTCCATCGGTTTCTGGGGCTTTCCAGATTTTGTCAATCTTCATTGTTTCCACCGCTTCCATCCTACTGATTTCTTCCTCTCCTCTCACCTCCCTCCTTCTTCCAGCCATTCTCCAGCCACTTATACTCCCATTACTTTCGTTCTTTATGTTTAACAGTTCCTTAAAGTATTTTCTCCATCTGCTCACTTTTTCTCCCATCTCCACAACCAATCTACCATTTTTATCATTCACTCCTCTACTAACTTCTTCATTACCCTGTCTGACTCTCCTTACCTCCCTCCGGAACATTATCTTACATTCCGTTCAATTTACAATCGAATTTCTTCCAAATTCTTCATGCACTCTCTTCCTACTCTGTCTTACCAATCTTTTCATCTCTCTCTTCCTTTCTACATATAACTCTCTTCCATCTCTCAACTTTCTCTATGCCTTTGCTTCCCATCCACTCACTATATGCTTTGTTCTTTTGCGCCACAGCTTATCTCATCTGTTCATTCTACCATGCTGTTCCTTCCACCACCTTTTGTCTTCTCTTCATCTCACACACCACCTCACATGCTACACAAATATCTTCTGTTAAACTCTTGCACACACCTTCAACCTCGCCCATTAGCTCGAAATCATATATGCCCAGTCTCTCCTCCACCGCTCTCTTATATTCTGCTTTAATTCCATCCTCTTTTAACTTTTGTACCCTCTTTGCATGGACTACTTCCTCCTTTCCTTCTCTCCTTCTATTTCTCCGTTGCATTTGAACCTTGACTTTCACCACCACCGTGCTGGTGACAGTCTACTCCCTTAACCTCTGTATGCTCTTGCATCCATTACACACCCTCTCATTCTGTCATCCACACACACATAATCAGTCGTTGCCTCCTGTTCATTCGGTTCACTACCCACCCTTCTCATCACTCGCCATGTATACCTGTGGATTATTTTGTGCCTAATGAGGATATTGACTGTCACCAACCTCCTCTCCACACAAATGTCCACTACAGCACTGCCATTCTCATCCACCTCTGCAGGCACTCCCCACTCACCAACTACTCCATCCATCTTCACATTCCCTACTTTTCCTTCATATCTCCAATCAAAAACACCCTTTAATTCCTCTCAAAGTTTTCTATGCACGCTTCCACATTTGCCCAGAACTTTTCTTTCTCTCTGGTGGCACCATCTCGAGTTTGCACACACACACACACACACACACACACACACACACACACACACACACACACACACACACACACACACACACACACACACACACACACACACACAATCGCTCACGTTTCTATTCCCTCTTTTAATGTTACTTACACAATCCTCTAACCAAGTGAACCATACTCACTTATATTCTCCTGCCATCTCTTGCACACAACAATACATACACTTTCTTTGCCCTCTCATTCTCACCTACTGCTGCACATAGACCCCATCCATACTCCCATTCTCTCACACTCTCGCCTCACGATTTAGTCTCTGTTGATCCACATATGTCCTCTTTTGCACCATCAAGCACCTGGATAACCTCTCTCTTTCATCTCGTCATTCGCACCCTTTACATTCCATGTTGTAGTCCATACCATGGCCCTTGTTCTGTCCTTGGTTGTCACCGAGGCTTATGGTTTGCATGTGTAGTTAGTTGATTTCATGGGACGGGCATTAACTCTCAGCCAACCCACTTGGTCGCACGTAGGGAACACGTGTTGGTTGATTATAAGGTTACCACCCAACGTATTAAATGATTTCCTGATTTGCAGGAAGTCATTAGGCTTGTCATTCAGTGTAGAATTACCCAAAATAGAGTGCCACTACACTTAGAGACTGGATGATTAGTGCCCCCATCACCATACCCCTGCCCTGCTCCTTCACCCAGCACCCTGCCTCTGCCCTGTTCCCCCACCCATCTCCCTGCCTCTGCCCTGTTCCTCCACCCAGCACCCTGCCTCTGCCCTGTTCCCCCACCCAGCACCCTGCCTCTGCCATGTTCCCCTACCCATCACCCTGCCTCTGCCCTATTCCCCCACCTAGCACCCTGCCTCTGCCCTGTTCCCCAACCCAGCACCCTGCCTCTGCCCTGTTCCTCCACCCTGCACCCTGCCTCTGCCCTGTTCCTCCCGCCAGCACCCTGCCTCTGCACTGCTCCCCACAGAGCTCCCTGCCTCCAACCCTTCCCTCTTTCCTGTGGGCAAGGGCAGAGAACATTTTATTTATACTCTTGGATAACATTACTTAGGAAAGCTCTTTTTTTTCATTCTTAATAAAAGGGTTACTTGGACCTCCCCAAAGGAAAGAGTGTCTGATAACATGAATATCATCAAGTGTATATAAAAATAAAGTTTATAATAAGTCATTGGGCTGAAAAGGTTAAGCTGTATTGCTACTGGTCCAATAAGTTCATGTGTTAACTACCGCAACATCATTCAAGGATTACACACACACACACACACACACACACACACACACACACACACACACACACACACACACACCGCTCGCTGGTGCAGTGGTAACGCTCTCGCCTGCCAACTGGTGGACGGGAGTTCGCGCCTCGCTAAGGTTGCGAAAAGTTTCACTGACCAAGTGGGTGGTTACTGTCCCCCTTGAGCAAGGGAACGGGTGTGTGGGTGTGTGAAGGTCACAGCCTTGCCCTTAGATCGGACTATATGAGCTCTCAGCTCCCTTCCGGGAGGGTAAAATGCTGACGATCACAACCATCAAGTGATCCTGACCGACTCGGTGAATTACACACACACACACACACACACACACACACACACACACACACACACACACACACACACACACACACACACACACACCAGGAGTGTCCAACAACTCTTACACGCCACTAACTGTCACTAACACCTAACATTCCTGGTTATGTCAGTGTTGTCAATGATAATCACAAACTAACTTTGAAGGCTATGCTGATACTGTAGTTATAAGTGGTAATAGTAATGTAAAATGTGAGGACCATGAAAAGGATGTAAGAGGAATGGAGGAAAGAATAAGGAAATCTTAGGAGCTGGGGATGGGAAACATGTAAAACAAAAGTGAAATCAGTAACGAAGGAGAGAATATAAGAAAGGAAAGGAAAAACTAAAGTGGTGAGGGAAGGAATGAAAGGTAACACAATGAGAGAATAGGAAGACGGATAAACAGAAACTGTTTTGCTGAAGTGAATACACTGGAATCAAAATAAACTTTTCAATCTCTTGAAAAATACAGCCAGGATTTGGAAACTGACTCCTTATGAAATATTGCACAGATGTATTACCACTTTCTTCATTACCACCACCAACCACTTCCTCCACTCCTTCCCTCTCTCCAGCTACTGCCTTCCTCCTACCCTTCCTACACTGGTTTCCTCTTTCCTTCCACTCTGTTTCTTCCTATTCGCCTTCCCTCCCTCCATCGACCGTCCCTTCCTTCCCTTCCTGCTGTGGTTCCCTGCCTCTCTCCACATTCACTTTTCTTCCCTTCCAACACTTCTTCCCTCCGTCTCTTAATGTCTTCTTTCTTCCCTTCATTCATTGCTTTTCTCCTCCCTTCCACTTTCACTTTCCCCTTCCTACACTGCTTTTCCCAACCTTCCTTATTCTCTTTCCTTCCCTTCTTCTATTTTTTCCTCCCTCCTTTAACTTTTTACCTCTTTCCTCTGGTACACTGTTTTCCTCTTTCCTACCCTTTCCTCGCATCCTTCAACGTTTCTACTCGTTCTCTCTCTCTCTCTCTCTCTCTCTCTCTCTCTCTCTCTCTCTCTCTCTCTCTCTCTCTCTCTCTCTCTCTGTACTGCCTAGCTCCTTCTCGCGCTGTATTCTCTTCCTGTTCTGCCTACCTCTTTCTCTCCTTGTATTGTCTGCTTCCTTCTCTCATTGTACTGCTTACCTTCCTCACTTCATGTAATGCCTGCATCTTTTTCTCTGTGCAGAAGAGGTGTGTGGTGTGAGACGTGTGGGTGGTGGTGTAAGAAAAGGAAGTGAATGGTGGTGCGAGGAAGTAAGTATGGCTGTGGCTGAGAAGAGACATGCATATGAAGTGTGGCTGCAGAGGAAGGATGAGATGTCATATGAAAGGTATAAGGAAAAGAGGAATAGGGCGAGAAGGGCTGTGCGTGATGCTAAAGTGGCAGCTGATGAGAGGTGGGGTAGGCGGTTGACTGAGAATTTTCAACAGAATAAGAAAATGTTTTGGCAGGAGGTGAAAATGGTTCGAAAGGGAGAGTCTGGGAAGGAAGAGAGAGTAAAAGCAGAGGATGGAAGGATGTTAACTGAGATAGATGCAGTAAGGAAGAGATGGGCAGAGTATTTTGAAAGATTGTTAAATGTAGAGGAGGAAAGGGTGGCTGAGATTGTGGCGGATGGAAGAGTGCAAGGAATAAATGTGTTGAGAGAGTTGAATGATTCTTTGATCACGAAGGAGGAAGTGGAGAAGGCAGTAAAGGAGATGAAAACAGGGAAAGCTGCCGGTATGGATGGGTGTGCTGTGGAATGCCTGAAGGGTGGTGGAGTGACTATTGTTGACTGGTTAGTAAGATTGTTGAATGTGTGCTTTGTGAAAGGTATGGTGCCAATTAACTGGGCAAGTGCTTGTGTGGTCCCGTTGTGTAAAGGCAAGGGTGATAAGTATGAATGTACTAGCTTTAGGGGTATAAGTCTGTTGAGTGTTGTAGGTAAGGTTTATGGTATAGCATTAAGAGAGATAGAGAGGGTACAGAGTGAGTGATTGATGATGAGCAGTGTGTCTTTAGGAGAGGGATAGGATGCGTGGATCAGGTGATTGCGGTGAGACAAGTGTGTGAAAAGTATTTAGCGAAAGGCAAGGATGTGTTTTGGGCATTTATGGATTTAGAGAAAGCGTGTGATAGAATTGATAGGGAGGCTTTGTAGACTGTTTTAAGATTGTATGGACTTGATGGTAGGTTACTAAAAGGGTGAAAAGTTTAATGTAAATAGTAGAGCGTGTGTAAGAGTAGGAAATGCTGTGAGTGATTGGTTTCCCGTGAGAGTGGGGCTGCGACAGGGATGTGTGATGTAGCCTTGGTTGTTTAATAATTATATGGATGGTGTTGTAAGGGAGGTGAATGCAAGAGTTTTAGGTGGAAGTCTGAGTCTGATGAATGCTGATGGTAGAGAGTGGAATCTGAAGCAGCTGCTGTTTGCAGATGATACTGCGCTGGTGACTGATTCAAAGGAGATATTGAGACAGTTGGTAGAGGAGTTTGGAAGGGTGTGTGAAAGGAGGAAATTGAAAGTAAATGAGAATAAGAGTAAAATGATGAAGTGTGCGAGGTCGGTAGATGGTAGTCTGGGGGAAATAGCAGTCAGATAGATTATTTTCTGGTTAGGAGGGCTGATAAGAGGTTATTGAGGGATGTTAAAGTTATAGGAAGTGAGGAGTGTGTGCAGCAGCACAAACTATTGATTTGTGATATGGTGCTTAAAGAACGAGTGATGAAAAAGAGGACTTATGTACCTAGGAGGAAAATATGGAAGCTGAAAAACCAAGTAGTAAGGGATGCCTTCTATAGTGAGATGAGGAGAGTGGTGGCTGAACAGGGAGCTGTAGACAATGGCGTTAATGAACAGTACAGAGCCCTCAAGAACAATTTCTTGAGAGTTACTGATGTAACATGCGGTTGGACAAGAGGACCACCAAGACATAAAGTAACTTGGTGGTGGGATGAGGGTGTAGAAGCTGCAGTTAAGGAGAAAAGAAGGCTTTTCCAGGAATGGAAGAAGGGTGGTAGCAAAGAGGAATATTTGGCTGCCAAGGGTAGGGCTAGAAGAGAGGTATACAGGGCAAAGTCTGAGTCAAAGAGACAATTACTTGATAACCTAAATCATGGGGAAAGGAAAAATATGATATTTAGGGTGGCAGGTCATGTGAAGAGGGATAATCGGGATATTACAGGTGAGCAGTGTGTGAAGAATCATGAAGGAAGGGTAGTGGTGAACAGTGAGGATATTAAAGATGCATGGAGAGAGCATTATAACAGGTTGTTGAATGAGGAGTCTGACTGGGACAGGGAAGGTTTGGAGCCAGAAGATCCAGTGTCTAGCCCTTGGCCTTTGACTGATGCTGCTACCGTGAGTGAGGCAATAGGCAGGATGAAGGTGGGGAAGGCAGCAGGTGTGTCTGGGTTGACTGCCGAAATGTTGAAGGCCTCAGGAGATGTAGGGGTGAGGTTAGTCACTGACCTGATAAATAGGATTATTTATGAGTGTGTTCTCCCAGATGATTGGCTGAAGAGTGTAATCGTAAATGTGTATAAAGGGAAGGGTGATGCCCTGGAAAGAGGAAATTATAGAGGTATAAATCTTTTAGATCAGATAATGAAGGTAATGGAGAGAGTTTTAGAAGGTATGATTAGAGAAAGAGTGAATATCGATGAGATGCAGTTTGGGTTTATGCCAGGTAGGGGGACCACTAATGCCATATTCATTGTTCGACAACTTCAGGAAAAATATATTGGTAGGAGAAGGGATCTGTATTTTGTTTTTGTTGATTTGGAAAAGGCTTTTGACAGAGTCCCTAGAGAGGTAGTGAAGTGGGCAATGAGAAAGCTTGGCTTGGAGGAGTGGCTGATTAGGGTGGTTATGGCTATGTATGTGAGTGCTCGCACCCAGGTAAGAGTGAATGGAGATTTGAGTGATGAGTTTTTCGTGAATGTTGGTGTGCATCAGGGGTCAGTCTTGAGTCCTATGTTGTTTATCATGGTACTTGAAACCCTCTCACGTGAGTTTAGAAATATACTCCCGTGGGAGATGTTGTATGCTGATGATTTGGTGTTGACTGCAGAGAATGAAAGGGAAGCGGAGGAAAGGTTTAGGAAGTGGAGAGAAGGCAAGGGCTTAAGGGTAAATGCAGACAAAACAAAATTGATATCTAGAGTTGGTGGCGGTACTGTCAAGGACGATGGAGAGTGGCCATGTGCAGTTTGCCACAAGGGCGTGGGAAGTAATTCTATCTTGTGCGGTGTTTGTGATAAATGGGTGCACAAGGGATGTAGTGGTATCAGAGTAGACCGCGAGATAATGCTGATTTTATGTGTACGGTGTGTCGGGGAGAGCAGGTGGAGATTGTCAGGTGTGAAAGGATTGAACTTGCTGGTTAATCTCTTGAGTGTGTGGAAGAGTTTTGTCATTTGGGAGACATGTTGTGTGCTGGAGGTGGGGCTGGAGCTAGCTCTGTGGCTAGGGTGAGAAGTGGCTGGAAGAAGTTCAGGGAGCTCTTGCCTCTTCTGACATTGAGAGGGCTCTCCCTAGTGCTAAGGGGTCTTTGTATGCAGCATGTGTTAGGAGTGTAATGCTGTATGGTAGTGAGACCTGGGCAGGAAAGAAGGAGGATATTTGTCGGCTCAGACGTACAGAAATGACAATGATTAGGTGGATGTGCAGTGCGTCTCTGCGTGCAAGGTCCGGGGGGGCTGGGTTTACGATGGAAGAGTTGAGAGGTAGGATGGGACTGGAGTGTATTGGTGTTGTGATGAGGAGAAGTAGATTAAGATGGTTTGGACATGTGGAGAGGATGGGAGATGATAATTGGGTGAGGAAGGTGAGATGTGTTAATATTGGGGGTGGGGTTATGAGGGGTAGACCGAGAAAGACATGGGACGAGGTCATTAAGTGTGACCTCAGGGTTAAGGGACTGAACAGGGAGGCTGCAACGGATCGTGCAGTGTGGAAAGCCGCCATTAGGTGACCAAGGCCAACGCATGCAAGCATGTTGGAGCCTTTAAAAACGAAACGGTGAGTTGCTTGAGGAGGTAGAGTGTTTTAAGTATTTAGGGTCACATGTTGCTGTGAATGGAAGAATAGATGCAGAAGTGAAGTTTAGAATGAATTAAGTAGGAAAGGTGCTGGGAGGAATGAAAAAAGTGTTTAGATGTCGTTTACTTAGAATGGATGTAAAGAGAAGGCTGTATGAGGGTGTTATGGTACCGACTGCGTTATATGGGGCTGAAACATGGAATATGGGTGTAGCAGAAAGGAAAAGTTTGAATGTAATGGAGATAAGGTGTCTGAGGAGTATGTGTGGAGTGACGCATATGGCATGAGTGAGAAATGATGAAGTGCGAAGGGGAACTGGAGTTGTTCGGGAGATAGTTGGTGGAGTTGAGCAGAGGGTGTTGCGATGGTTTGGGCATATGGAGAGAATGGATAATGAGCGACTGGTGAAAAAGATAACTAGATCTGATGTGAGAGGTGTAAAGCTGAAAGGGTGACCATGAATAGGATGGATGGACATTGTGAAGAGAGCGTTCGATGCGAGAGGGATGTCTGTTGAGCAAGGAAGAGTGACTGTGCATGACAGAAACAAATGGAGAGAAATTGTGAATGAATAAATGGTGACGCAGCCCTGAGGGGATATTCTCCCACATTTGGTCTGATCAGCTAATCAGGTCAGGTGCGGGTAAGAGGATGGGTCTGTTATGATGTGGCAGGGGTAAACCAGCTCTGCTGTCGGGCCCTGCTGCGGATGTCACTGATTGCACTGCGCGGTTGACGGTGCGGTGTGGTGCGGTGAGGATCTGTCCCTTCTCCCCTTTGGGGCTAAGATGCGAATGAATGTGTTTGAATGGATGAGTAAATTGGGAATGTGTTGTCCTGTCTTGGCTACCTCCCTTTCCTTGGGGGAAGCAGCCTAGGTATATAGATAGATAGATAGACTCCCTCCCTCCTTCTCTCACTGTATTGTCACCCTCCTTCTCTTCCTGTGCTGTCTCATTGCTTCTCTCCATGTACTGCCTGCCTCCTTTTCTCCCTGTACTGCCCCCCTCTTCACTCCTTGTAATGCCTCCTCTCTTCCATCTCTGTGCTTCGTCTTCCTCTTTTCCCTCTTTTGCCTCCTTCCTTCCTTCCTTATGCTGCCTAATTCCCTTCACCTCTTCCCTCCTTGTTTTCCTCCCTCTATTATCTCCCTCTTTCCTTCCCTGTGCTGCCTCCTTCCCTTCCTATCCGTCTGTACGGCTTTCATTCCTCACTGCCTCAGTGTATTTCCTCTGTTCTTCCCGCGACTACATCATGACTTCTCTCATTCCCTGGCTCTGCTATTTGCCTCCCTTCCAGTATAACCTCCATCCCTTTAGATCATTTCTTTTTTGTCTTCCCCCCCCCACCCATTCCTTTTCTGTGAGCATTTCCCTTCACTACTTCTGATAACCCAGTGAGAAGTGCCTGGCAGCCAGTCAACATTATGGGTAAGCCATAATGGTAGTTAAAGTTTTATTGGTTTTGTTGATACCCTTGTAATGTTTGTTGTGGAGAGAGGAAAAGTTTGAGCGACTCCCCTCCTCTCTTGTCAACCAGGATATAGCCACACCAGTGATACTCACAGTATCAATGGAAAAATGGCAGCAGGCAGAAAGATTATATATGTGTCAGCTTGGCTCTCTCACTACAGTTGAATGTTTGGATTATTACAGGTGTTACGAGCACTGGGTGATAGATTCGTAAATTATAACTTTTGGTCGTGGCTGCAGCAGAATATGACAGGTTCTTGTAATTTGCATTACAAAAGTATACAGTGTATCAAGGGACTCTGTTCTGTGACATCAGAAAAAGGACGGAAGATTTATATATATATATATATATATATATATATATATATATATATATATATATATATATATATATATATATCCTAAACCTTCATTCTTCTTTATACTACCACAGAAGCAGAGAGAATCTGTTGATATATTGATTACTTTTGTAATGCAAATCGCAAGAACCTGTCATTTCCTGGTGCCAACACTGCCAACAGTTATTATTTATAAATGTATCGCCTACAGCTCCTGACACCACTATAACAGTCGTAAACATATAACTGTAGTGAGAGAGCCCAACGAACACATATGTAATCTTTTTGACTGCTATCATTTTCCTGTTGATACTGTGAGTATCTCTGGTGAAGCCACATCCTGGTTGACAAGAAGAGGAGGGGAGCTGCTCACATCCTCTCTCTCCACAACGACCTTTGCAAACATATTTACAAAATAAATAAATATCATAATACTGTTATGTCTATCTATCTATTGCCAGACGCCATAATCCCGTACGGAGTGGCCACTTGACTCTGAGTTATGTGTTTTACAGGGAGGGGCACTAACCCTCCACCAACTCACTTGACACGTAGGGAGCACGTATGGTTTGGTTATATGGTTACCACCCAGCGTTGTAAATGGTTTCTTGGCTTACAGGAAACCATTTGGCTTGTCACTCAATGTAAAGCCACCTGTAACAGAAAGAAAAGCAATAAGTAGTGACAGGAAAGTTGGGAGAAATAGGAAGATAGGAGGGCAGGCACAGCAAAAAAATGATAAAGGCTAAGGAAGAAGTAGGCAGCACTACATCAAGTGAGCGGATGATGGTCGCCACCACCTACCACTAAAGACTTACCCATAAACATGGGTCATGCTGCTTGCCTGTCAGGCATCTTTTTCGTGGTCGAATATTTTAGTAAGTTTTTCAAGACATTGACGGATGAAAGAGGAGTTGTGGCTAGCTCTTTAGTGAGATTTTATTGAGCCATGGCCAATAATTGGACCTTTTTATAGACTTTGACGACTGAAGAAGAAGTTTTGACTAGTTCTGTTGTGAAATTTTATCGAACCGTTCTGTTGGTGACATGTGAGACGCCTTGAGAGTTTAGTTCTCGTCATTCCTAGCTATTGTAGGTATGAGGCCCACAGTGCTCACTTGTGCAAGTATGTCGGTAGATGACGTGGTCTCTTGTATAGACGAACTTTTCACGGCAGCACGGTTGTTGAGTAGAAGCTGGCAGGTTTTGCAGGTCGTGTAGTGTGTGATTAGCGTGATGCTTTTGTTAGTCTGTGCATTTAACCTTTTTATGAATATTTTTCATTATTCTCTCGTCAGTTTTATACTCTGTAGACATATTATTTCGGCAGTACAAAGTGAATTCTTTGCTACTGAGAGAAGGGGCAAGACGACCCCGTCATCTACCGACGTTCTTACACAAGTGAGGACTGTGTGCCTCATACCTACTTACGGATGACCAGGACTACACTGACAAGGCGTCTCACATGTCACCTACAGAGCACTTGTGTGTGTGTGTGTGTGTGTGTGTGTGTGTGTGTGTGTGTGTGTGTGCGCGCGCGCGCACGTAAGTGCCCTGACATGTGTTTATGCCTCAGTGCGAAATATGTCTTGTGATAATTCAATGAAATTATGTTTGTATGAGAGAGAGAGAGAGAGAGAGAGAGAGAGAGAGAGAGAGGAGTGGTCAAGTAGTTTCATGTCTTTGTGTTTGTTTGTGTATATGGTTGTTTGTGCTAGAGTTCCATGTCTGTTTATGGGTGCACTCTCCTCTAAAGTGTGTGTGTGTGTGTGTGTGTGTAAACAAGAATCAACACTTACTCCACTGCAGCTCTCGGTGGACCTGTGGAGGTAGAAGCATTGTTGTTATTAATTTATATTATACATATAAATAGCAGTAAAATGACTCGAGTAAAAAAAAAAAATAAAGCTTTCAGAATTTGTATTTTCTCATAAATGTCCTGTTTTGCATCAGGATTGGATATATACACATCCCTACATGTCAAGTGGGGTTGGTGGAGGATTAGTGCCCCTCCCTGTAAAACAATTAACTCTAAGCCATTGGCCACCCCGTCTGGGATACATGGCGTCTGGCAATGAATGAATGAATGAATTGGATAGTGATGCTATAATGAAACTCTTCCTTCAGAAAATATTTTCATTAAACTGTTAAATGCAGTAATATATTTCACCTGCCTGCATTTAACAGTTAGTTTGAGCCAATAATAAATATGTAGGTAGATAAAGAAGTAAACAACACATGCCAGATGGAGACGGTGGCAAATTTGTAATATATTAGAAGAAGTTAGTGAAGCACTTTAACTTTCAGTTCTCTAATAATGGATCGTCACAACTTTTGACCTAAGTGGAAATACGTTCTAACCAATTTTCTCTTTTTTTTACGTGTCCGACTCTGGGCAAAGGCTTCAGGGCCTATTTCTCGGGGGCAGTGTCTTATCCCAAGGCCCAGTAGTCCTACACCTCCACATGTCACCACTTCGGCGCTAACACCCACCGTCCATATTGAATACATGCTAGGGTTGTCTCATACAGGACTGGTATATTGGGATTAGCGATTTTTTTTTTTTTTTTTACATGTCGGCGGGTCATCTGGTAGATCAGGAAAGTCTGTTTTTTTTTTCTTTTTTTTAATAGGAAAATCAAATCCTTAAACTGTTCCCTGCCCCATCCGGGATTCGCTCCTGGGTCCATTAGGACTGCAGGCCGCCTCTCTACTGATTCAGCCACCGCCTATGTATTTAACAGACAGATAAATTTTCTGGTTTTCCACACTTTGTCACAGTGACTTCATTCATTGGCACGTGTGTGTGTGTGTGTGTGTGTGTGTGTGTGTGTGTGTGTGTGTGGTCTACAAAAAGGTGGTAGAGTAGTTCACTGTCAACTGAACGGAAACGACTTTGTTGTAGTGCTTGGACAGGAACATTTGGGGAATCCATTGTCATCAAAAGTTATTTATTATTTTTCACAAGACCCTTCGATATGTAATGCAACCAGCAGTCCTAAATGAGACAGCCCTCGTACCATGTATTGCCTATGTAGGGTAACTGTCGGTGATATGTCACTGACAGTTACCCACATTAGACTCCTGGCCCTCAAAAGCTGATTGCTTATGCTCTGTACACAGTCGAGCACGAAAAAGTTGACCCGGAGCCACTGATACGATTTGTATAAAGCATTATCAGCTTCCTGCTGGTGCAACGGATTTAGTGGAAAACTATCTATTGAAAAATATGGTAAATCAGATAAAACAGGAAATTACACACGCACACACTGACACACGTCAGCACCATCATGCACAACGCCTACTTACACAAACACACCACCTTCACCATTATCACCTTCATCACAACACACATACAAACACACACACACACACATTACACATAAATTCAAACATCCACACACATACAAACACATACAAGAGCCACAGTAATAACACACACCACTGCCAATTTTCCACCACTGTCACAGACACACACATCACCATTACAACCACCACACGCACACCAACGCCACCACTAGAATCACCACACTCTCCATCGCTATAATCACCACACACACCAGCACACAAACCGGCACCACATCACATGCCACCACCATCATAGAAACCGTCACCACCGCACATATCACCATCTCTCTCTCTCTATTTTCTCTCTCTCTCTCTCTCTCTCTCTCTCTCTCTCTCTCTCTTTTCTCTCTCTCTCTCTCTCTCTCTCTCTCTCTCTCTCTCTCTCTCTCTCTCTCACACACACACACACACACACACACACACACACACTCAACCACCATCATACTTACTATTATCACACACCACCATAACCAACACCAGTACCACACACACCACCACCACTATCTTAGCCACCACCTCTACCAACACTGCCATCACCACACACACAACTAGTACCGCTGCCACCACCAACTACCCCCACCAACACTGAAATCACCATACACACAATTATTACCACAGTCACGGCCACCACCACCACTATCATACACACACCGCAAACAACAACACTACCGACACTGCTCACACCGCTACCACTACCACCAGTAGCAACCAGTCTGTCGGCGAGGTACGAGAGAGGCCATTTAAATCCGAAAGCATTGAAATGTGGCTTTACATCCCGAGGATGCCTAGAAAATATTGATTGCTATCTTCCTACCAAGTTTCATGCCTTGACAACAAACTGTCTGGCCTGTGGCCCTCTTTGGAAGATTTTCGACATGCTGCACTTGGCGAGTGTCACGTGCACCGCCGAGGTGTGATGAAACCTGTCAAAAACAAATATTAAAGAATTGGGCTATTATATGGTGCAAACCACGCAGTGATCCACCCTATGGTAGCTGGATACAAGCTTCTCAAAAGCGTTACAGTCGGGGCGGGCCAGGTTGGCCCACTACATAACAAAACTCGCCAGGTCTTCGCCCTCGCTCGTGAATACAGTACCACCACCACCATCAGCAATATCGCACACACCATCACCGAAAGTATGATACGCAGCACCACTACCATTACCGTACACACACACACACACACACACACACACACACACACACACACACACACACACACACACACACACGCTCGCTGGTGCAGTGGTAACGTTCTCGCTTGCCATCTGGTAGACGGGAGTTCGCGCCTCGCTCAGGTTGCGAAAAGTTTCACTGACGAAGTGGGTGGTTACTGTCCCCCTTGAGCAAGGGGACGGGTGTGTGCGTGTGTGAAGGTCACAGCCTTGCCCTTAGATCGGACTATATGAGCTCTCAGCTCCCTTCCGGGAGGGTAAAAGCTGACCATCACGACCATCAAGTGATCCTGACCGACCCGGTGAATTACACACACACACACACAGCACCGCCATTACTACCACACACTACCATAACCACTACCATTACCACAAATACCACTACTGCACACCACCATCACTACCACCACTATTACACACACACACACACACACACACACACACCACCACCACCACCACCACCATGACCTCACATCAACATCATCACTACCATCACACACGCACACACACACACACACACACACACACACACACACACACACACCACCACCACCACCACCACCATGACCTCACATCAACATCACCACTACCATCTCACACACACACACACACACACACACCACCATGACCTCACATCAACATCACCACTACCATCACACACACACACACACACACACACACACACAGCACCACCAATACTACCACACCCACCCACCACTACCTCTATGATATAATGACACTAAGTTTACTGTATGTTAATAAATAATATAATATTGTTGTGAAGGCTATATAATATTTAATAATGAGCAGGCTAGAGTTGCCAACAGTTGTGTATTTGGTGTATTCAGCTTACCCGATGAAGAGTTAGTTTGTCTCTTGGACTCTAGTAGTTTAATTTTCTGTAATGGAAGAGATTTTTGCAAACTTTAATCCTTTGATGGCTTCTTAAATCTTATTAATCTAGTGATTACAATGACACATTTTCTTTCTTCTTTATACTACTACACTCTTTTGTCTTTAACTTGGCCCATAAACTTACATTTTCCATCTGGAATGCTGAGCTGTGACTAGAAATTAATGATAGAGTATGGGGTTAGTCCTGAAGTTGTATGAGAAGGATGCAGAGTCGTAGTATTGTTTTCTACCACTGACCTAAAGGGAAATAAGCTGCAAAGGGACGAAAACACCAACTCAAGTAGAACGAGATATAAATTATTTCATCCAGGTCTGGGAGCTTTATATTAATGCTATTGTTAATGAAGGCCATGTCTAAACCATCCACTTAAGAAATTTGTCTTTCAGTTAATAAGATTGTTAGCTTAGGAAGCATATTATATGAAATTCGTCACCGTATTGAAGTGCTTAATGGCCATGGTAAGTTGCTCAGTAGGACAGTTAAAATGTTGGTTTATCCCTTCACTACGAGGCCTTCTTTATATTTTGGTCTTGCTACAGCCAGACTTTTTGGCTTGGTTTAGAAACGACTTGATGAACTGCAGAGGCTAAAAATTTAATGTAATCTTCAGTAACCCGATCACTGCACGAGGTGTAAATATAATCTTCAGTAACCCGATCACTGCACGAGGTGTAAATATAATCTTCAGTAACCCGATCGCTGCACGAGGTGTAAATATAATCTTCAGTAACCACATCGCTGCACGAGGTGTAAATATAATCTTCAGTAACCACATCGCTGCACGAGGTGTAAATATAATCTTCAGTAACCCGATCGCTGCACGAGGTGTAAATATAGTCTTCAGTAACCACATCGCTGCACGAGGTGTAAATATAATCTTCAGTAACCACATCGCTGCACGAGGTGTAAATATAATCTTCAGTAACCACATCGCTGCACGAGGTGTAAATATAATCTTCAGTAACCACATCGCTGCACGAGGTGTAAATATAATCTTCAGTAACCACATCACTGCACGAGGTGTAAATATAATCTTCAGTAACCACATCACTGCACGAGGTGTAAATATAGTCTTCAGTAACCCGATCGGTACAAGAAGTGTTATTGCAATCTTTAGTAATCCTATCATTGCTAGAGATCTTCCCAAAGATTAGGATAATATTATGAATGCCGCAAGAAGCAGGGGTAGAACGACGGCACTGTACTGAAGAGGTTTGTTAGAGCAACATAAACCCAGCCTGTAAACTAAACACTTCAGTCCCACCAAGGACTTATACAGTCATGCTGAATCGAGGAAACTTTACTTCATCTTAATGCAGAATTTTGTAAAACTGATGGTGAAACTTAATCTTCAGTAATTTCGTTTGTACTAGAGGCTCTGTCAACTTGAATAAAAAATGTACAAACAGACATGAGAGCATTAAGGAGTCAACTCCGCTACGATGACATCTTGCTGTCACCACACTATTGTATTCAGGTAAGGAGTACGTCCAACACCGAAAGGCTGGGCTGGATGAAAGTGGAATTAAACTTATTCAGTAAAAAAAAAAAAAAAAAAAAAAAAAAAAAAATCCTTTAAGCTGAATACGTTTTTTGCAGGTTCCAAATATGAAGTAGATAACAACGTGGCCATACATATGGATTAATCATAGTGTTACCAAGTAATATCACGGAATTTCATAAAGATCAGAGCAAGTTACGGGAGTATGAGTGTTAGTATCACCATCAACATGTTTATTGCCAGAAACAAGTTAGTAATATACTCTAACTAGCGCCAGACCAATTTTATTAGGTGATAGTGAGCCAGACAGACAAGAAAATGTAAACATACCTCTGCACTGGAAGGAAGGAAGGGAGTGTTGATTATGTTGGAAGAGTATTATACAAAAATACTTCTTGCCCCAAATACTGTAGGGCAAAATGAAACTCTTATGGTCCACACAATAGCTTACTATTGTCACCAGAATTCACCACGATTCACTGCCATTATCAAAACACAGAGTACTATGTTGTTATGTAGCAGTAACAACAGATCACAGGCCTCGGGTACTACAACTTACACCACACTGCAGTAACAACAGATCACGTGCCTCTGGTACTACAAGTCACACCACACTGCAGTAACAACAGATCACAGGCCTCAGGTACTACAAGTCACACCACACTGCAGTAACAACAGATCACATGCCTCGGGTACTACAAGTCACACCACACTTCAGTAACAACAGATCACAGGCCTCAGGTACTACAAGTCACACCACACTGCAGTAACAACAGATCACAGGCCTCAGGTACTACAAGTCACACCACACTGCAGTAACAACAGATCACAGGCCTCAGGTACTACAAGTCACACCACACTGCAGTAACAACAGATCACATGCCTCGGGTACTACAGCTTACGCCACACTGAATCCACCATTCACTTCCTGCTTGCCTTAACCCCCCCCCCCACACTCCTCTCCATCCCTCACTCTCCATGCCATTTATCTTTCTCACTAACTCCATCACTCTGTATCCTCTCACTTTCACTCCTCTCCATCATGCTCTCTCTCTCTCTCTCTCTCTCTCTCTCTGCCTATCCTCACTTGCTTCTGTCCACCCCCTCCCCTTTTTTTTGTCAATATGTACAGTATAGTTGCAACATATGTGGGGAGTAATGGTATGATTGGCTGTGTGGCATATTATGTATCATCATATATCATCCAAGTACTATGGTATGGAATGCATTCATTATATATTATCATGTGTTTGTTACAGGTCAACACAAGAGTGCAATATCGTACTGAATTCGAGATTAACAACGAATTAATCCTGTAAAAATAGCCAGTTATAGGAAACCTAACATTGTGAGAGTCCAGAATATAATTACGTTTACTGACGGTATTTACGATGACAGTTTTATCACTTACACTCTCAAAACTATCAGACGATTTTTTTAGCAGCCTACCGAGTTATTTACAGTGTAAGTAGGTTAGAGACAAGGGTAATAGAATACCTCCACTACTGTTATATCTGTTACTTTTTGAATACCAAATGACTATTTCATTGAGATAAGTTGAGTTCAGGATTGGTTTGGTGACATCCAAACTAAATTCACGACATTCTTCTCCTCTTTCATTTTGCCACCATGGTATGATTTTTAGCTCTTTCTGTTTCTTTCTGTTTATGATGCTACCTTGTGTTGATCAGTCGGTATCCCAGATTAACGTTGCAGCCTGGCCATTAACCATGGAAACTTCACATGTGGTACGTGAAGCTATTACCGACCCTTACCGTAAAGGCTACATCATCTGAATATCCACATAATAGCAATCCCACATAAACTGCTCCTAGCAAGTGTTGTACGGCATGTATGGGCCTTGGTGAAGAATAAATATCGGACACACTGCAGTGTTCATTGCCTGTGGTGTCACACTGTTTTCTATCCAGTGTGTACACATGATTTTTTGACCGATTTCATGATGACTGACAAACCTGTCGTGGTTTTGTATGATGACATAATGCATATTAACTTCTTCCCAAACTCAGGTACAATGCATGTGTCATTCACTCATTTCCATCCCTAAATCACCGCCATCCTCTGTCAGCCAGTTACCTCCTTTCTGCCTTCACTCACGAACTCTCCACACTCACTAACCTCTCTTTCAATCATTCACCTCTCACCATCACGATAACTCACCTCCCTTCCTAGTTCATTGTCGCAACTCCTTCATTTTGGGAACTCAGTCACCATCTTCCTCACCCTGCCACCTTTCTACCATACTTTCTCAAAATTCCCGTATTGACCACAGTTATTTACTGATATTAATTCATTTCACACTCCCATTCCCCTCAAGACCTTACACCCCAAAATAACTTACATCACTCAGTACACTTCTCTCACTGAACTGTGCTCACTCAGCTCACTCATTTACCATAGATTAAGGTGATGTGATAAACAGTGTTTCATTCGCACTTACCTAAGAAACTCAGTGTCAATTACACTATGCTGCATGGAGCTCTCTCTCTCTCTCTCTCTCTCTCTCTCTCTCTCTCTCTCTCTCTTCTGGCTTTGACTGAAGGAAATGGTGGTAGATTGAGGAACCTCCTTAATTTATTATGTGCAGGGGGTAGACTGTAGCACCAGCTGAACAAGGCAATATTCCCTCCCTCACTCCCTCAAGGAGAGCTGGAGCTCCCGTTTCATCAGCCCTCGGGACTATCTTCTGACCATCCCCCTCTGCTGAACTTCTTCAGTGTTTCAGTAACACAGGGAGTTGGCCAGCACGCTACTCAGCACAAATTCCTCCAACTGTTAACACCAGACTACATGCACATCACACACTACTCTTCCTATTGTAAGTTTAAGAAAAGTGGCATCTCAGCACAATGCCTCGGACTCCCGGGGGGGGGGGGATAAAAGTCCCAACCATCCGCCCCCCCCCCCTCCCTGTGATGACCAAGCGAGATGCCTGGAACCACCGTCTGACTCACTGCATATTCAGTTCTGCGACATTCGTGGCAGCCCCTGTAACTTTCTCATTGTTGAACAAAAATCTCTCCTCTTATAAACTTCAACTTCATTTCTTCACAGAGGCCCAGTTGTCTGAGGTGACTAACAGCAAACCCCCTGCTGTATCCTTATACTTTTTCTATACTCACTTCTAAGCCAAAGGTGGCTGTTGTGTATTTACAGAACGATATATCTTGCTCTCATGTTCCTGAACTGGAATCTTCTGAATTTTCTATTCTTTGGCTTCGACTATCTTGTCATTCTCTGGTTAAATATATCTGTGCTTTTATTTATGTACTAAGTCTACTGACTATGAAAAATTCTTCGACCATCCTACTTCTGAGATGGAACATATCCTTTCAGTGTCTCCTTTCTCTGAGATCTCCATTCTAGGGGATTTCAATGTTCACTGCCACCATTAGTTCTGCTCTCCTTTCACTGATCCACCTGGTGAGCAAGACTACATCTTTTATATCCGTAATGACCTAAAACAGCTTGTACACCACATTCCCATATCACTGATTGCCTTAGAGTGAGTTCCAACATATCCGACCTCTTCCTTACAGCTAATGCTTCTGCTTACACTGTTAATCTTTTCTCTCTGTTGGGCTTCTTTCATCACAGCCTTATGACCTTTACCTGTCCTATTGCTCCAGTAAGGCCTGTGGACCCTCCAAAGAAGTAGCGACTGTGGCAATTTGGAGCTGCAGACTGGCTGGCGCTCATGCAGTACTTCTTTTGTTTTATCTGGAATGATTGTTGTTTCCATGGCGACTGCCATCTGAGTGTGCCTAAGTGCTACGGAAGTTATTCTCTTGGGCATCGAATAATACAATACTTTCTATTATCCTGTGACTAATGAAAATAAAAAATATTGGTTTAATCACGCTAGTTCTAATGCTGTCCAACAAGGCGAGGGCCCACAAACAGTGCCAAAGCCAGCTCACTCCTGAATATCATCTCTATGTTTCTGCCCGGAATCTTGCTAAGCCTGTTCTTCGGTCCGCTAAAAAATTATTTCATTTGTACTATATGCTCTGAACTCTCCAACTCAAACTTTTCTCACTACTTCTGCCACTTTGCCAAAAACCTTTCTAACAACTTTACCTCATCATCCTTCCCTCCTCGTTTTCACTCTGATGGCTTTGCAACTATTTCTTCTATTGATAAAGTAGAACTCCTCATTCAGACTTTCGCCTCCAATTTCACCTTAGACGATTTCGGTGTTGTTCCTCCAGTCCTTCATCCCTCTGACTTCCTCATGGCTGACATTAAAATTTCTTCAATTTATGTATTTTCTGCCATGACTGACCTCAGTTCTAACAAGGCCCATGGGCCTGATGGGGTCCCTCCTGTTGTCCTCAAGAAGTGTGCGTCTGTGCGTCCACTCTGCCTCGATAAATTCTTTTGCCTTGGTCAAACTGTACCTTTCCTTCTTGCTGGAAGTTTGCTCTCATTCAGCCTGTCCCAAAGAAGGGTGAGCATTCCCAGCCATCTCACTATCACCCTATTGCTTTAATATCCTGTATTTCTAAT
The DNA here is from genome assembly GCF_032717465.1 of Coenobita brevimanus. Taxonomy (NCBI): domain Eukaryota; kingdom Metazoa; phylum Arthropoda; class Malacostraca; order Decapoda; family Coenobitidae; genus Coenobita; species Coenobita brevimanus. The sequence continues at coordinate 40,979,321 of NC_137019.1, forward strand.
GTTTTAAAAACCATTCTTAACAAACAAATTAAAGCATCTTTCCTTTCACAACCTTCTTTCCTATCGTGTGTAAGGGTTCCGTCAGTGACGCTCCACTGCCAATCTTGTCATCTCCTTTCAGACTCCTGGTCATCCTCTTTTCGTGACTTTGGCAAAAGCTATGTCATTGCACTTGATTTTTCAAAGGCTTTCGATCGAGTCTGGCATAAACCGTTAATTTCAAAACTTTCCTCTTACGTTTTCCATCCCTCTATCTGTGCCTTCACCTCTAGCTTCTTTTCTGGTCGTTTCATAGCTGCTGGTTTAGACGGCCACCGTTCTTCTAGAACTCTCAATAGTAGTGTTCATCAGGGCTCCCCTATCACCAACTCTCTTCTTTATATTCATCTTTCACGTTCTAACCTGTACATCTTACCAAGTCCTCTCATACTCTGATGACTCCAACTTTCACTTTTCCATTCACCTATGGAGCGTCCATCTCAGCAGTTTCCTCAGTAAACAAGAGGCTACGGCACACCTAATGTCTGACTTGGCTTGTATCTCTGCTTGAGGTAAAAGTTATCTTGTTTTTAATGTATCAGAAACTTAGTTCTTGCATCACTGAACAAGTCAAAATCATCTGCAGGTGTATCTTGTAATTTTTTTACAATATCCAACTCAACCCTTCATCTTTGAACACACTATGGGTTTCATTCTCTCAGATTTATCATGTAAAGATCATATTACCTATTTTGTAAAATCAGCTTCCAAGAGATTAGGCGTGCTAAGCCGACTCCATGACTTGCTTACCCCTGCACAATCGCTGACCTTATACACGGGTTTTGTTCGCCCCTGTGTAGAGTACAACTCTCATCTATCAGGAGGCTAACCATATACAGCTCATCTAAACAAGGTGGAGGCAAGGCTTTTCGTCTCATTGAGTATCCTTCTCCTACTGGCTTCCTTCAACCTCTTTCTCTTCCCTGCACTTTTGCATCTTCACCTCTTTTCTGTTGGTACTTTAATGGTCACTGCTTCCCTGAACTGTCTGCCTGCATCCCTCCACCACTACAATAGGCGTGTAGCACCCGTCTAGCAACAAACTCTCATTCTTTTTCTGTTCAACCCTCTAACGCAAGAATTATCCGTTACTCCCACTCGTTCATGTATGCAACAGCTCAGCTCTGGAACTATTTACCACTGTCTATATTGGCTACTGCATATGGCCTCCAGTTTTTCAAACAGTGTGTCCAGACATCTCGAAATGAACGGACCTTGAATTTGGTCCTGTATTTTTTATTTCTTGGAAGGAACAACCTTGCAGACCACTGGCCTTTGGTTCTTTCTTCTTTGCATTAAAGAAAAAAAATCTTCGACCCACAGCATTAGGCACTGCAGAGTATTCGTTTTAATAAACAGCCTTTCAAAGGACCATTAGGTTTGATACTTTTTGCTCTGCTTTTTACTTTTGAATCTTCTTCCACATATTTTTTTGCCTCCTTGCATTCACCTCGCTATCCATATTCCCCCACCTCCCTCCATCCTCACTCAGACAAACACTCACCTTACCTGTCATTTCATCTACTCACCTTCGGTCCTTCGCTCACGATCTCTTCCCTCACTTGACTTACCAGCCTCACAGATTAGAACAATTCTTTAACGTTCCTGCTCCTACTCATCTCCTTTTCTCAGTTCCTCTCCTGCATATCTCACTAGCGCATGTTTGTTCCCTCGTTATCTCCATTCACTTAATGAACTCATCACCATTAATTACAAACGCTGCATCCTTTCTCACTTGCCCAAGACAGTCACTCGACGCCCTCCCTTTCTCCCTCACTCACACATTTATAAACCTCACATCAGTCACTCACCTCTTTCAAAGGATTACGGTTCTTCCCTCACTCAAATATAGCGTTGTATGTAGGTGTTACTATCGTCCCGGGAGGTACTACTATAGTGCTACGGGGAAAAAAACCGTTAGCTGGACTTGTACAACATTCCCAGGCGGTGGACTTATCCACATTTGTCAAGTAGTCACAGTACCAGCTCCCACTACTATTCATAATTTATCTCGTATCCACAGCTCTTCCTTCTGGAGGCTATGCCTCCTACATGTTCTCTGGTATTGGCAGTGTGGAAAGACCCTGTTCCGATCCTGGCGATATACTGTCTGTCACAGGAATGCGTGTGTTTGAAGGGTCTACTCGTTTCATACCTAAGTTGAGGAGCAACAGTAACTCTCAAGTTTACTCATGCATTTATCTTTTACTCACCAGCTCACGTCATACCGTCAGTCATTAATTAATCATTTTATTCACTAAGTAATTAGCATCCCCTCCATTACTCACTTAATCTAGTTAGCTACCTCGTTCACTAACTATGATCCAAACAACTTGGTCCCCCCTCCTCTCTCTCTCTCTCTCTCTCTCTCTCTCTCTCTCTCCCCTAACATACAGCACTGGTCAGATATGAGTGCTCTTTTTAGCTTTGGTATCATTAAGTGTTTGGACAAGTTGATTTAAATGACATACTTTGAGAAACGTTACGTACGCAAGGCAGCATCTGATGACCTGCCCTGGGTAGCACATAACAACATGTGCTGGTATCTTATCAGACAACGTGTGTGTGTGTGTGTGTGTGTGTGTGTGTGTGTGTGTGTGTGTGTGTGTGTGAGTAACGAATCCCTGTGTTTGTGTGTTGGTTGGATAGTTGTGTTTGTTCACGGACCTGGCAGCAACGAATTACTGTGCTTGTGTGTTGGTAGGATAGTTGGTTTTGTGCATGGTGCTGAGGGAAAGGATTGTCTGTTTTTATGTGTTGGACAGTGCTTGTATTTGTGTGTGGGACTCATAGTAAGAATTCATTGCGTTTATCTGCCTGTATTTGTAGTTTTTGTATAGACCTGTGTGTGTGTGTGTGTGTGTGTGTGTGTGTGTGTGTGTGTGTGTGTGTGTGTGTGTGTGTTCTTACCTTACCTAATTGTATCTTTACAGGAATGAGTCAAGCTCGTACTGTTCCGTGTCTTAAACCATATTTATCGTACATATCCTTAAATTTGTGAATTGTTTTGGCACACACTATTTCATTCGGTAGTGCATTCCATTGATCAGTTGCTCTGTTTGGGAAACTGAATTTCCTTACGTCTTTATCACCTCTCTTCTTATGCAGTTTTTTGCAGTGTCCTCTTGCTGATGCTTCTCCATATGTTAAGTAATCATTTATGTCTATTTTCTCCTTTCCTGATATGCATTTATATAGCATTATCATGTCACCTCTTTTCCTTCTCTCCTGTAGTGTTGGTAGATTCAGTTTATTTAGTCTTTCTTCGTAGCTTAGGTCCCTTAAGCTTGGTATCCATCTTGTAGCGGCCTTTGAACTTTCTCAATCTTGTCTATGTGCTTTTTGAGATGAGGACTCCAGACTACTAATGCATATTCCAGGGTTGGTCTAATGAATGATGTTATTATCCTTCTTAACATGTCTTCATTTATGTATGTGAATGCTATTCTAACATTTGCAAGCAGTGTATACATGTTCCGTACCTTCTCGCTGATGTGGTCAGCCGGAGATAGTCTGTTATTGATAATCACACCTAGGTCCTTCTCTCTTTCTGATGTGTATAGGGTTTTATTTCCTAACTTATAATCCCAATCAGGTCTTTTTCCACTTTTACCAAACTTGATTACATGACACTTGTCCACATTGAATTCCATTTGCCATGTATTACTCCATTCATGAAGTTTATTTGATTCTTCTTGTAGCTCTTTACAAGAGTCTGTGTTAGTAATTCTCCTTTGTATTTTTGCATCATCTGCAAACATATTCAGATAGCTCTCATTTCCAGTGTTACTGTTTATATCATTTATATACACTAAAAACATGATTGGTGCCAGCACTGAACCCTGTGGTACTCCACTAGTCACTTCTTTCCATGATGAGTAGTTTCCTCTTAGTACTGTCCTCATTTCTCTTTTTATGAGAAAGTCTTGCATCCAACAAAACAGTTTGCCTCGAATTCCTCCTTGATGGTACAGTTTCCATAAAAGTCTTTGGTGTGGTACTGTGTCAAAAGCTTTCTTGAAATCTAAGTAGATACTGTCCACCCATCCTTCCCACTCGCAGTCCACCTCTCGCCGAGGCAACACCTCCACCGCTGTTCCCGGCGGGACCAGCTCTCCACAGCAGCCGCACCAGCCAAGGGGCGGGCCTGTCCCCTCCACCATCGGGAGTGCCCTGGTCAGCCCACCAGGAGATGTAGGCCGTCCGCCCTTTCCATGGCCGACCGCCATTCCTCCGACACTACCTTGACCAGGGTTGTGCCCTACGTGTCCACCGGGACCAGGCCTACCCTCCACGCCACCACCTGCTGCTGTGGAGAGCTGGAGCGAGTCCGATGGGGGTTGAGGGCAGAGTTCGGGACTTCCACCTGAGCTTCGGCGCCCTTACCATCGGCGCCGTTCTGTCCATCGCTCTCTCGTCCCTCTCTGCCCTCGGTTAACATCAGAGCAGCCAGCCGCATTCCATCACCGAGTCGTTTGGGGGTTCGACCTGAGCATGCCGGCGCCCTCTCCATCGGCGCCGCGCTGTCTACCGCTCTCCCCCTCGCCTCCTCGATCATCGGGTTGTTTTCCATCGCCGCCTCGTTCCCTTCCTCTGCCGTCCTTGCCCTGTCTGCACGTCTTCGTCCCTGCTTTGCTCCTTAATAGGAGCTATTTTCGCCAATCTCTGACGGGCTCTTTGTTTGCCCGTTCCCCACCATGCTGTGGGGAGAATATTCAACCAACCAACCAACCATCCTTCCCTTTCCTGTATTGTGTTTGTTACTCTGTCACAGTAGCTCAACAGATTAGTAACACATGATTTTCCTTTTCTGAAACCAAACTGTCTTTCTGTTATCATACTGTGTTCTTCTAGATGATTTACCCAAGCTTTTCTTATAAGTTTTTCTAATACTTTACTTACAACACTGGTCAGTGATACTGGTCGGTAGTTGAGTGGATTTTGTCTATTCCCTTTCTTGAATAAGGGGACAATATTTGCTTTTTTCCAAATATCAGGTAGTTTACCTTGACTCAAGGATTTCTTGAAAATTAAAGATAATGGTTTACATAACTCCTTTGCACATTCTTGTAATACCCAACATGAAATTTCATCAGGACCACTTGCTTTTCCTCTGTCTAATCTACTTAACTCCTCCTGTATTACTTTTTCTGCTATTTGTATATCTGGTAGTATGTGTGGACATGCGTGTTCCACATAGTCCCTCTCAAAATTTTTTTCTTCTGTAAAAACTAATTGGAAATTCTTATTTAGTGCTTCACAAATATCTTTCTCTTGTGTATAAGTGATTCCCTCGTCCGTAATGGATTGTATTATATCTTTTACTTTGGTTTTGCTTCTGATATAGCTGTAAAACAGCTTTGGTTGATCACTACTTTTATTTATTATATCCTCCTCAAACTGTTTTTGGTCTTCCCTCCTTATTCTTGTATAGTCGTTTCTTGCCTGTTTGTAATTATTATACGCCCTTTCACTATTGTGTCTTCTGTATCTATTCCACAACAAATCTCTTCTTTCTTTTGATTTTTTACATTCTGTATTGAACCATTTCTGTATTTTCTTATCTGCTTCTTTGTGCTGTGGGATGTACTTCTGGACTCCTATTTCATAAAATTCACAAAAATTTTTATATACAGCATTTAAATCTTGTCCTCTAAGCTCATTTTCCCAATCAACTTCTAAGAAATACTTCTTTAGGTCTTGATAATTTCCCATTTTATAGTTTAGGCTCTTTTTGTAACTGTCATTGCTGTTTACTATGTCATATGCTATCCTGATGTTATAGTTTAGTACTGCATGATCGCTTTTGCCGAGTGGAGGGTGATATATTAAACTGTCAATATCATTTTCGTGCCTTGTAAATATTAGATCTAGCACTGAAGGTACATCAAGTCCTCTTTTTTCTGGTGGTTTCCCTCACATGTTGCGTTAAGAAAAACCCTTGTACGAGATCCAGGAGCTTTTGGTCCCAACAGCTTTCTTGGCTATTTATATCTAGAGTATTCCAATTTATATTTGTATTGAAGTCCCTAGTTAGTATAATTCTTTCCGATTTCTCTTCCATTTTATGTAGCAAGGATCTTATACTCTGAATTGTACTCTCTGCCAGGTCCTCATATTCGTCTCTTTCCCATGTGTTTGATCTGGGTGGCATATACAAATTGGCTACAATTACTTTACCTTCAGATGTGTCGATCTCTACTGCAATCAGTTCTACTTGTGATGGTATATCTAGTGTGTGTGTGTGTGTGTGTGTGTGTGTGTGTGTGTGTGTGTGTGTGTGTGTGTGTGTGTGAAAATCAACACTTACTTGAAGCATCTTTCGACATATTTACAAGAAAAGCACATAAAAAGCATTACACACTGCTTCTTAGAAAAGACGCAAAGCAATTTAAAAACTGTCTTTAATGGTGAAAGGCATCGGCAAAGTACTTTTTATTTGTGTATAGCTGTTAAGTTACAATATATTATGATGAACGTGGAAAATGTTGTCAGTGTATAACTATGTATAATAATAATAATAAATAATAATAATAATAAGAAGAAGAAGAAGAAGAAGAAGAAAACATCAGTCTCACGTTGAGGAGGGAGGCAAAATAATCTCCAATATATTTTATAGAAATTACTGATTTCGATTAACTTCCAGTTCATCACAAACCGTCCATCAGTTTTTCCTTTGGCTCTGGACACCTCTTCAGTATGACTTCTGCCGCCATGACGTGTTTGTGTTCCAGTAATCCACAAAACTATCTACCCCCCCTCCCTCCACCCCCCTCCTTATGATGGTCAAGTGGTGCCCTAGACTGCCTGTTTGATCATTGGCTGGGATTTTCACTGAATCATTATTAGGTACACTTCCAAAATACATTCCACAGTGTTAAGAATATGACAGTACCAGCACACTAGTCTTAACTGAGAAGCTCCGAGCATGTGTTTAGTATGAAGGGGAGGTATTAGCACCTATGCAGTGACATGTGACAGTGTGCATCCTGTAGCACTGCGGAAACTCAAGGAGCACACTGTCAAGTTTATGCTCAGAGTCGACAGCATAGCCTGGAGGTCAGTGTAATTTACCTACAGTAAATTACATCAAGATGCAATCTATTTTACTTTGTCTCATCTGGAACAGAGGTGCCCAGGGATAGCCTTCTCATTTTCAACATTAAGGCAAGAGTGACCAACCTGCCCTCCTCCGAGTGGCATTTTGTGAGCAATTAACTGCAGCCTCTCCACAAATGTAAACCCATATGGGCCTCACCCGACAGGAGAACAGTAAAGTTTACATTTGTGTGTGGTGTATTAGATATCAAGGTAAAGTATACGTGGGGAAAAGTAGAATGAGACTACACAGAAATTACACACACACACACACACACACACACACACACACACACACACACACAGCACTACCATCACCATGCTTGTACGCATTAAATGATCCCACTTCATCATTTTTCATTGCTAAAATTACATATTACAACTGCTGTTACCTCCTTTACGCTTTTATGATGATGTCAATCGTGTGTTATATTCTCACACCTATTTACTAATCTCTTGGAATCATGGGTTGCATGTGGCTCTCCTTTTTAATTTCGGTGGTGAGACTATTTTTCTGAAACTTCAACCTTTGATCTTCTTACATCATAAGATGATGCATGCTATGTCTCATTCTTACTCTATCACACGATTTTATCCACTTTAAGTAGGCTTGCACTTTGTGACTGGACTAATGAAGGCTGTACCTAACCACTTCAGGTTGTACGTACAACCTTCTAAGTACAAAAAGTCTAGCCACAGCAAAATAATAGGTAATTGGTCAGCATACTGAAATGTTCATTAATACTGATAGTTTGCTAAACAGACCTACAATTATACTGCTAAAACTATATAATGCCACCACTACGACGACACCATCAACACTGTGTGCAATCTACCCCCCGGTGATGTAACTCAGTTCTGGAATAAACAGTGGAACTAAAAAGGTCTCATACAGCCCCCAGTAACCCCTTCACTTTGTCTCCCTTAAATTTACTGTGGGATCATTATCTGGATGTAGCAAAAAACACCTCCATAAAGATGCATGCAAATATATTTGGTTAATTAGTGTTATGTTAACCCGGTTTGTAGGCTTAATACCTTCAGTACCGTGACGAACTTGTCCTGCTGTTACTGTCTCAACATGACTCTTTCAGACTTTGATATAACTTTCTGGGCTTTCTGGGCAGCGCTGTTATGTAAAAAATTTAAATCTTCTTTCCTGGATGCTCTCCTAACTTAAAAAAAAAAAAATGAACTAACACAAAACACCGAGTAGTGAAAGGGTTTACTCTTCCAAAACTATTACGTCTTTTATATTCCCTTCTTACTACCACCAGACATTTGTACTCAGGTATCAAGAGTGGCCAGCAGTGAAGGAATTAAAGAATGCTTTATTAAACCCATCCAGTTCCAAATCTATACAGTTATGGGCAGTGGCCAGCAGTGAAGGAACTGGTGAAAGCTGTGAACACATCCGCTTTCAAGATTTCATTAGGCTTAATAAAACCTTTCCAAATATCAGGAATTAACTGCAGAAAGATGTCACCGCACGAAAGGGGTTAATAATACTAAAGGAAACTCAAGTACCTGTGACTCACCTCTTCTTCCTGTCAACAAAGATATACGAGTAACAACACCTAAGATACTCACATGAACAGGCTCGACACGAATTGCATAGCAGTTACGCTTCTTCACTACAGTGGAATACTGAAGACTACAGTATAGAGGGAAGTTATAGGCATAAGACTGGTACACAAGCGAAGAGGGTACGTATCTGCACTATAGGACGAGCTTCTCTACGGTTTGCCGGCATGAAGAGGGAAGGAGGGCTGGGATGATGAGGGGTGGGGGGGAGGGGGAGGTGGGAAGAGACATAATTTTTATTTGGGTTCTTCCGGATGGACAAGACAAGGGATCGGAGACCATGATACATCAACCCTTTGACTTACCTGGTACTTTTTTTCTTTTTAAGCGTAAGGAAATTCGTCTGACGCCAGCCAAAATAAAGTAAATATTACCAAGTTTCACAATACAGTGTAAGATGATCACACAGTTACAGTACAGACGTAGGTCTATGCAAACCGAAATGATGATCAGTGAAAACAGAAGAGACTAGGCTCTTAAATTTTACGTTTCTGTGGTTCGACCTGTATTACATATGGGTTTAAAAGACCTAAGAACGAAAAGGTGTGTGGGATTATTTGGCCAATGAACAATGTTATCAAAACTGACGCTAATGTGTGAAAAAATAAAGGAACTGCAGCTAAATGAAAAAAAACATATAGAAGAAAGGAAAATAACGAGGAAGGCATAAGTTGAGCTAATACACTGTATGTCTACACTGTTTTTAGTGAAGGATTGTGTTGGTGTATTGTCTGTGACTCGTGGCAACAACTGTGAATTACAACCATTATGCAGGAGTCAGTGACCAGGCAAGCTGGATGGATCTGTTCGGTAATATCTATTACTAGAGGACCCCCTCCCAGGAGGGAATCACACCAGCCTCGAGCCGATACATATCTAGCGAGGCTCGGAATATGACCTTGACCTTGACCTACTTTCACTAATTTCGAACTCGAAGGAAATTTTCATCCCTACTACACACCTGTAAAATTTTGTGATGATATGTTGAGCGGTTGCAAAGTCATTGTTCCATCGGATACACAGACAAAATTGAAAACAATACCAGCTTTACTATCGCGGCTGGTAATAAGCAGGGTCATCAGCCACCTCCCTTGCTTGTGCACGCAAATCCTTTACATAACCTCTTGACATCAGCAACACCCACAGCTAGTGCACTGGGGCATTTTAATAACTGAAACAGACATCTTAAATTCTGACCCATGAGCTTCATGACTATCAGGCGGTAAGCATACGGGCCTAAGTACACTACCTTCCCTAAAGTATCTCAAATACAAGAATACCAAGATAATAACAAGGGGTGTCCTAGCCTAAAAAAGAATAAAAGAAAAAAATAAGGAGAAAACAAGTCCAGTCATCCTGTGTCATCCCAAATAACACGTTAATGCGATATCACAAGTTGGTATACTTCTGAGTATACCAGCAAAATGTTCTGTGTGTGTGTGTGTGTGTGTGTGTGTGTGTGTGTGTGTGTGTGTGTGTGTGTGTGTGTGTGTGTGCTATTGCTTCATTACACTTAACTGTGTGCTTCATATTTAACAGTGAAATGTTCCTTAATCTCGTCCGTTCCTCTGTCCTTGCCCACCCTATGCCATTCCCTACTTCCCTTCCATTACTTAACTACTTCATGCCAAGCACGTCATATGTAAGGACGTAAAGAAGGAAGTTACTAATTTGACAGATTACTGTTAGTTAAAGACTACAGTACCCATTCTCATTTAGAGATAAATACATTTTGTTTACAAGCACTGTGGTATTGTTCTTGCTTTATATACAGGCATCTGTTTCACTCTGTTCGCCTTGTCTTTCTGTGTCTGCATAACGATCTTTCTCTTTATCACCCTGGTGGTTTATTTATCGATCTGTTTATGTATCTAACTGTATCAAGAGATTTTTGTATTTTTTCATCATTTCCGTATCTGCTGGGTGTCTGTTGATCTTAGCACAATAATAGATATATGCATCTGCTACAGTATATTGACCATTATGGGCACATTGCTCATGCCCTCTTAGCCTCATCAGGCCAAGTGCCCCTTGCGTATAAGAATGTTTCCTACATTAGACAGTGATGGTATTAAGGTCAGGAGAAGCCTTGGGAAGAAATGGGGTCAGTGAATAATACACATAACCTCTAATACGTAAGAACTCCTCTCCAACCTGAATAAAATCAAAGACTGCATTAAGTAAATGGCCTAGAAGTCTATCTAAATATCTATACCCAGACGCCTCAACCCCATAAGGGGTGGCCACAAACAAATCGCCTCCATGTTGTCCTGTTCCAGGCCATTTCGCTTCCCTCCCCCCAGCTCGCATCTCAGTCTCTCCTATACCTCTCTATTCCATCCTTCCATCTCATCCTCGGTGTCCCCCTCTCTCTCCCCCCGTCCACCTTACATACACTCTCCTTGTAAGTAGATAACATGTTCAGCCAAATGACATCCTTTGTGCATGTTACTTTATTAGATGCAAGTGACACTACATGAACGTAAACGTAGCAAACACTTTGCAAACACCATTGCCATATATATATATATATATATATATATATATATATATATATATATATATATATATATATATATATATATATACATTTATATATTCAAATATATATATATATATATATATATATATATATATATTTATATATACAAACAAATCGCCTCCACGTCGCCCTGTCCCCCACCATTTCACTGCCCTCCTCCCAGCTCACGCCCTCCTCTCTCATATACCTCTCCGCTCCATCCCTCCCTCGCATCCTTGGCCTCCCCACCCTCTCTCCCCCTCCATCTCACTCACATACACTCTCCTCGTCAGCCTCTCACCCTCCATCCTCTCCACATGGCCAAACCACATCAATGTGTTTCTCCTAACGCATCACATCCACATCCACACCACAACGATCCATCACATCCTCATTTGTCAGTCTGTCTCTCCATGTGACTCCACAGGCTCCTCTCAAATAACTCATTTCCACTGCTCTCACTCTTGACTTGCGTCCCTCCAACAAGCTCCAAGCTTCACTTCCATACGTTAGAGTTGGTATCACAATACTGTCATGTAGTAACTTTTTCACTTCCATGCTCACTTCCCTGTTTCTTATCACTGCTTTCAAAGAACCAGCAACCTATCTTCCCTGCTGTACCCTTTCAAGCACTTCACCCTCCAAACTTCCATCCTTACTCATCACACTACCCAAGTACTTAAACGTACTCACATTTTCCGTTTCCTCACCATCGGTGTACATTCACTGACATCACTCCTCTCGAAGACCATAACTTTACTCATCTTTACATTCACCTTTTATATATATATATATATATATATATATATATATATATATATATATAAATATATATATATATATATGTGTGTGTATATGTGTGTGTGTGTGTGTGTGTGTGTGTGTGTGTGTGTGTGTGTGTGTGTGTGTGTGTGTGTGTGTGTGTGTGTGCACGGCGCGCGCGCGCATGTGTATGCAGCTTTCATAAAACATTTGATTGTTAAAGGCCTTAACCAAGATAAAAAAATCGTATAAAGGTAGAAGGACTATGATGAAGCTAAGTACAGCAGCAGTGGATGCATGTGGTTGAGTCTTGTAGTTAATGCCGTGTATTGTGGAGTGGCAAAGTGATCTGCTATAGAGAGATGTGAAAAGGGCAGTATGGTGTGTTGACTGGTGTGCAATGCTGTGATGTGTGTTATGCTGTGGCGTGATGTAGTGTAGTGTGAATTGGCTTGTTGTGACGTGGCTTGGTGCGGTATAGTGCGATGTGGTGTCGTGTGACATAGCGTGATATGGTGTCATGTGACGTGGCGTGGTGTTCTATAGTGTGACGTGCCATGGTGAGGTATAGTATGACGTGGCTTGGTGTGATGTAGTGTGTCGTGGCTTGGTGTGTTGTAGTGTGACGTGGCTTGATGTGGTGTACTGTGATGTGGCTCGGTGTGGTGTAGTGTGACGTGGCGTGGTGTGGTGTAGTGTGACGTGGCGTGGTGTGGTGTAGTGTGACGTGGCTTGGTGTGTTGTAGTGTGGCTTGGTGTAGTGTAGTGTGACGTGGCTTGGTGTGGTGTAGTGTGACGTGGCTTGGTGTGGTGTAGTGTGTCGTGGTGTGGTGTGGTGTGGTGTAGTGTGACGTGGCGTGGTGTGGTGTAGTGTGACGTGGCTTGGTGTGGTGTACTGTGACGTGGCTTGGTGTGTAGTAGTGTGACGTGGCTTGGTGTGTAGTAGTGTGGCTCGGTGTGGTGTAGTGTGACGTGGTGTGGTGTGGTGTAGTGTGACGGCGTGGTGTGGTGTAGTGTGACGTGGTGTGGTGTGGTGTGGTGTAGTGTGACGTGGTGTGGTGTGGTGTAGTGTGACGTGGTGTGGTGTGGTGTGGTGTAGTGTGACGTGGTGTGGTGTGGTGTAGTGTGACGTGGTGTGGTGTGGCACTGATAAACTCACTCAAGCCTACACCAGTGAAGCAACTCATTTCCAGAATCTTTAAAATAGAGAGACTGTCAGGGCCTCAGGTAGAGATGGTCCAGCATCTAATACGTCTTTGTAATGTTGAGGTAAATCACTTACAAACACCTTTCTAAAGCTGACTAAATCGTAGAGACGTTGCAAGGATAAAATTAATATGACATGGTAGGGCTGAAGCGGATAAATCACGTCACTGTGCAGTGTTGCTGTGGTAAGTCCACTTCCTGTCTTCCTTGCCTGCACTGTTTCTCTTATTTTATGATACGTTAGTGTGTATTTATTTCTCTCTGTTACTGCACAACCAAATATTCTCTCTCTCTCTCTCTCTCTCTCTCTCACACACACACACACACACACACACCTACTGAATACCTTCAGCCTGAAAACACCAGTACATAGCCAAAATCAAAGTTGTTATAATGAAGGAATGAACCCACACAGATGGATGATATAATATGTATTATATATTACCAGACGATTTAATAAGAGTACGACAGTCACCTGCCAGTGAAAAAATAATAATGTAATGTATGGCACCTGTAATCTCTCTAGTAAAAAATTAATGAAAATCTTTTGACAGTAGCACCAGTAAAAGTTGAAAAAGTCTCTACATAATGAATGGATTACACTGGGTCGATATTCGTAAATACTTTCAAATGTGTGTGTGTGTGTGTGTGTGTGTGTGTATTTTTATGATATACAAACCTCCTTGCCAATCATTTTTCAGTTGTGTCATATTATTGATTCAAACATTTAGTTTTGTCCTGCAGTGTACTGCAAGGTCATCAGTGAAGGCAGTATAAATATAGATGGTATATGCAGTAGTAATGGTGAAAAATATAATTTATTAATGTGGTAGCTGCCTCCTTTCACAGCGCCCTGCCTCCACCCTCCACCCCTCCCTACCTGTTTGTGCCTTACTCATCACACTACCCAAGTACTTAAACACATTCACATTTTCCATTTCCTCCTCATCCACCCTTAATGTACAATCACTGACTTCATTTCTCTCGAATACCACAACTCCCTACATTCACCTTTAGATTCTGTTTCTTACACACTCACCCAAACTCATCCACCAAGCCTTGCAGCTCCCCTTCGTCTTCTCTTAACAACACAGTATCATCTGCAAACAACAATATACGGAGTTTCCAAACACTGCCCTCTCTCATTAGGGCTACTCCAGCATCCACTGGCCTACTTTGTATCATTTTTGTATCCCCATCCATTCACAGATTGAACAACCATGGAGACATGACACATCCCTGTTTTAATCCAACCTTCAAACAGAAAAATTCACTTAGTCCACCATCCACACGCACTGCAGCCTTAGCACCCTCATACATAGTCTTCATGGCATTCGACAACTTCCCATCTACTCCATACATTCTTAATACTTTCCACAATCCTTGTCTATCCACCCTGTCATATGTTTTCTCCAAATCCATGAAGACCGTACACAACTTCTTTCCCTTCTCTAGAAACTTTTCCGCTAAAGATCTAGGAATGATTATCTGATCTACACAACCCCTTCCCATCCTAAAACTTCCCTGTTCTTCTCCAACTAATTCCTCTGTTATTTCCCTAACTCTATCAATAAGTATTCTACCATATACTTTTCTTACCACACTAAGAAGACAAATGCCATATGATTACCACACACTTCTTTTTCCCTTTTTCCTTTGTACAAGGGAATAATTATACCTGACTTCCAATCCTCCGGGACTCTACCTTCCTCCCAGGCCAATCTGCACATCTTCCACATCCATTCTACTACTATCTCTCCCCCATGCTTCAGCATTTCACCACACACTCCATCAGTTCCTGGGACTTTCCCCATTTTGACTTTCTTCACTGCTTCCACAACTTCCATCCTACTGATTTCTTCCCGTCTTCTCACATCCCTCCGTCTCCCAGCCATTCCCCAGCCACTTACACTTACATTACTTTCATTCCCTATGTTCAACAATTCCTTAAATTGTTCACTCCATCTGCTCATTTATTTTCCCTTCTCCACTAGTAATCTACCATTCTTATCTTTCACTCCCTAACTAACTTCTTTGACACCATGTGTAACTTTCTGTACCTCTTTCCAGTACATTTTCTTACATTCCCTCCACTTTACACTCAGATTCCTTCCAAATTCCCCATCCACTCTCTTCTTACCCTTTCTTACTAATCTCTTCACCTCTTTCTTCTTCTCTTCATATAATTCTCTCCTCCGTCTCTCAACTTCTTCCACACCTCTGTTTCTCATCCACTCACTATATGCTTTCTTCTTTTCTGCCGCACCCTGTCTCAACTCTTAATTCCACTATGCTCTTCCCTGTACCCCTCCCTCCGTCTTCTCTTCATCCCACACACCACCTGACATGCTGCACAGATTTCTTCTGTGAATATCTTACACACACCTTCCACGTCCCCCATCTGCTCCAATCCATATTATCCCAATCGCTCCTCCACTTCTGTCTTATATTCTGCCTTTTTTTTTTTTTTTTATCTTCTTGTAACCTTTCTACCTTCCTTGTATGAACTATTTCCTCCTGTCCTCCTCTTCTTCTATTTCTCCATTTCATTTCGACGCTGATTCAATAAATGAAAAATGAAAAATGCGCCATTAGACTAAATGGGATAAGCCGTGTTCATGCTGGCATAGGAGACTGCTACACCACAAGGTGAATGAAACATCACTTCATAAACACAACCAAAAATCGCCCAGCTATCACCCTCAGTACACAGCTACAAGGACTGACCACCATCGTTCACACTTTACAAACTGGACTTCAGTTTCACCAGTTATGTTATGGTTATATTTATAAAGGAAATTTGTAGGCTGTGTATGTCGCGATTTTAGATTTTTTCTGAGAGAACGACGGAGAATAGAAAAAGGAGAAAGACAGGAGGACTGTAAAGAAAATCGAGAACTGGATGTAGGATTTAAAAAAAAAAAAAAAAAAAGTGTTAATGAAATACAAACTGAAATGGGAAGAAAAAATGAAATATAAAGAATATTAGGGTATAAATAGTGAAAGAATAGATATCTACGGGAAAGGGACAAAGGAACAATATAAACTGGTGCTGAAGTGAAACCAGTTCTATCACCTGCACATTCTGTTGTCTGGTACAGCCAGGAATTGAATCTATTCGATACGAGATTCAGGCCACTGTTTTAAATAATTAAATAACACAACCATCATCCCCTGTTTTGCATTCACCCCTCCCACTCTTCCTACACGTTCTCCCTGTGATAACTCCTTCCCTCTGTGTACTGCCTGTAGCTTATTCCCCCTCCTCGTTTCCTCCCTCCTTTCCCTTCTTACACTTCCTTTCTCCCTGCATTATGTTCCTCTCTCCCTCACTGTGCTATCTTCCTGTGTCCATCACTCCCACATTTCATTTTCTCTCTCTCTCACCTCACTGACTAATACAATAGTTACACGTATATTACAGTAGTTATATCTATCGTATATCTTACAGCCACGAGAAGACCAATACATCTGTTGCTGTTTGGTTTCCTTTGTTCTCCTTTGTAATCTCTCTCCCACCTTCCCTATACATCCACCCGAGCTGTATTACATTTTGTCATCCCTCCCTTCTACCCCGTCTCTGCTGTCTACCTCCCTCGCAGTCTGTGCCGTCTTCCTGTACTGCCATACTACTCTGGCCCTCCCCCTCCCTTCTTACAATGTTCCCTGCATTACCTCACTCCTTCCCTGCACCGTCTTCCTATCTCCCTTCTTACATTTAATCCCTATATGACCCCACTCCCTCCCTACACTTCCTACATTCCTCCATTCCCACACTACATCTTTGTATTGCATCACTCCTTCCCTACACTGCCTACCTACTGCCCTCCCTACGCTGCATCTTTGTATTGCATCACTCCTTCCCTACACTGCCTACCTACTGCCCTCCCTACGCTGCATCTTTGTATTGCATCACTCCTTCCCTACACTGCCTACCTACTGCCCTCCCTACGCTGCATCTTTGTATTGCATCACTCCTTCCCTACACTGCCTACCTACTGCCCTCCCTACGCTGCATCTCTGTATTGCATCACTCCTTCCCTACACAACCTTCCTACTTCCCTTCCTACATTCCATGCTTGTATTGTCCTCCTTCCCCACACTGCCTTCATTTTTCCCTCCCTCCCTGTCTGCTTTCCCCACTTCCTCATCTCCTCAATGTACGTCCTCCCTCCCTCCCTCTGGTTATCAAATCACACGTGTTCGACATAGAGGCAACCAACACACCCATGCTTCCAAGTTAACAAAAACGAAAATTGTTTTATGAACGTTACTAATAACTATGCTTTTACTTCTTTCCTTTATACACGTGCAATGTTTGATGTGGGGAGAGGGAGAGTGCACTATTTCCTCCTCTCTGTGTCAACCAGAAAAAAAGAACGAATTGTAATAACTCATCATATATAGGATGCTCTCTCTCTCTCTCTCTCTCTCTCTCTCTCTCTCTCTCTCTCTCTCTCTCTCCTTTATGATGTTCTCAATTTCCAACACTTTTGCAAACATCATTCTGGTTTTATGTGTCAGTCAGTCAGTCAGTCAGTCAGTCAGTCTGTCTGTCTGTCTGTCTCTCTCTCATTGCATATGATTAACCTATGCTGAAATTTAAGAAAAAAATCATAGGAAAGTTATTACTTTATCTTCGAATGAGAAGCTGGTGTTGTGTTAACTCAGGATTTTATATATATATATATAGTATATATATATATATATATATATATATATATATATATATATATATATATATATATATATATATATATATATATATATATATATATGCAGAGACTTCACTTCACCGTGAAGATATGTATGCAAACTAACCACAGGAGAAATGAAAGGAGCGACAGTGAGTACTTTCGTATATTACATCTTCAGACAGAGTGAGACAGAAACGTAAAGGGTAGAGGTCTTTTATGCACACCCGCAGCAGGTAGTGGCACACAGAACAATGGATTACCTGATTTTTTTACCTGCGGCTTAACTTAGGGTCACCTGCAGTAGGGAGTGGAACACAACAAAGGATGACCTGAATCTAAAAATGCACTTGACAAAGGAGGAGGGAGTAGGAGGGGAGGAAAGGGGAGTGGGAGGGAGGGGGAAGGGGGGAGGGAGGAGGGGATAAATACTGCTGCTTAACTTAAGACCTAGAGGATTAATGCTTGGTGTGTCCCACACAGGTGTGACTACACCACCAGGAGATGACAGGGAACAATCACGTGTTAGTCTGGGGGATACTGCTTTAAAATTAATTCAGTTAACAATTTATCACACTTAAAATGACCATAGCTTATGTTTACATTCTTTTCATATGTGCCAGAAATTAGACAAGATTCTATTACATTTCTTTCATCTAAGCTTTTTGATCTTGCTAGAATCTTGGAGCCTGTCCAGTCAATATGGTGATCACTGGATGCTTTGTGTTGAAATAAACCACTACTCTGTTGGGCTGTTCTTACACTGTATTTATGTTGTGAGATTCTAGTTTCCAAATCTTTTCCAGATTGTCCTATGTAAAATTTGTTACAGCTTTTACACGGGATTTTGTAAACAACGCCTGATTTACTGAAAGGGCTGTTCTTGATGAGGGTTTTTTTGATGGTGTTCTCATATTTGAATACTACTTGTACATTGAGTTTCCTCAGTATGTGAACAACATCAAGAAAATTTTCATGGAAGGGGAGGACAAGGGTTCTTTGAATGTTCTGGCGATCTGACTTATTAGTTTTCCCTTCAAGGAATCGTTTCTTGGCTGTATTGTGGCACTGAGTTAGTATGCTTTGTGGATATTTTAGTTTCTTTCCAATACTCTGAATCATTTTTAGTTCATCATCTAAAAATTCTGGGTCTGAAATTCTATATGCTCTTAGGTACATGGATATGAACACAGATCTTTTTACATTAATATGATGGTTTGAATAGTAATGAACATATGACATAATATTTGTAGGTTTTCTGTATACCTTAGTCTTCAAAACATTTTGGTCCCTGATAACTTTTACATCCAAAAATGGCAATTCATTATCCATTTCCATCTCATGAGTAAACTTAATCGATGGAACTAACTAATTTAACTGCAGGAGAAATTCATCAATGGGAAGACTGTTAGGCCAGAAGCACAGGATATCATCAACGTATCGGAGCCTAACTATGTTTTGCTCCTTTATGGAGGTCAGTAAATGTTTCTCAAAGTACTCCATGTAAATATTTGCCAGAACTGGGGAGAGGGGATTACATATGGCCATACCAAATTTTTGTGTGTAAAATTTACCTTTGTTGTGTTCCACTACCTGCTGCAGGTGACCATAAGTTAATCCGCAGGTAAAAATTCAGGTCATCCATTGTTCTGTGTGCCACTACCTGCTGCGGGTGTGCATAAAAGACCTCTACCCTTTACGTTTCTGTCTCACTCTGTCTGAAGATGTAATATACGAAAGTACTCACTGTCGCTCCTTTCATTTCTCCTGTGGTTAGTTTGCATACATACATACATATATATATATATATATATATATATATATATATATATATATATATAGATAGATAGATAGATAGATAGATAGATATATAGATAGATAGATATATATATATATATATGTGGAAGCAGTGAAGAAAGTTAAATCGGGGAAAGCCCCAGGAATTGATAGAGTGTGTGGTGAAATGCTGAAGCATGGGGGAGAGATAGTAGTAGAATGGATGTGGAAGATGTGCAGATTGGCCTGGGAGGAAGGTAGAG
Organism: Coenobita brevimanus; assembly: GCF_032717465.1. Taxonomy (NCBI): domain Eukaryota; kingdom Metazoa; phylum Arthropoda; class Malacostraca; order Decapoda; family Coenobitidae; genus Coenobita; species Coenobita brevimanus. The sequence continues at coordinate 40,999,264 of NC_137019.1, forward strand.
TCCCGGAGGATTGTAAGTCAGGTATAATTATTCTTTTGTACAAAGGAAAAGGGGAAAAAGAAGTATCTGGTAATCATAGGGGCATTTGTCTTCTTAGTATAATAGGAAAAGTGTATGGTAGGATACTTATTGACAGAGTTAGAGAAAGAACAGAGAAATTAGTTGGAGAAGAACAGGGAGGCTTTAGGAAGGGAAGAGGTTGTGTAGATCAGATTTTCATTCTTAGATCTTTAGTGGAAAAGTTTCTAGAGAAGGGAAAGAAGTTGTATGCGGCTTTCATGGATTTAGAGAAAGCATATGACAGGGTGGATAGACAAGGATTGTGGAAAGTGTCAAGAATATATGGAGTAGATGGGAAGTTGTTGAATGCTGTGAAGGGTATGTATGATGGTGCTAAGGCTGCAGTGCGTGTGGATGGTGAACTAAGTGAATTTTTCTCTTTGAAGGTTGGGTTGAAACAGGGATGTGTCATGTCTCCATGGTTGTTCAATCTGTACATGGATGGGGTAATAAAAGAGGTACATGGTAGGGTAGTGGATGTTGGAGTGGCCCTGGTGAGAGAGGATAGTGTTTGGAAACTCCCTGTACTGGTGTTTGCAGATGATACTGTGTTGTTGAGTGAAGACGAAGGGGAGCTGCAAGGCTTGGTGGATGAGTTTGGGAGAGTGTGTAAGAAATGGAATCTAAAGGTGAATGTAGGGATGAGTAAAGTGATGGTCTTTGAGAGAGGTGAAGTCAGTGAATGTACAGCGAGGTAGGATGGTGAGAAATTGGAAAATGTGAGTACGTTTAAGTACTTGGGTAGTGTGATGAGTAAGGATGGAGGTTTGGAGGGTGAAGTGCGTGAAAGGGTACAGCAGGGAAGAAAGGTTGCTGGTTCTTTGAAAGCAGTGATAAGAAACAAGGAAGTGAGCATGGAAGTGAAAAAGTTACTACATGACAGTATTGTGATACCAACCCTAACGTATGGAAGTGAAGCTTGGACATTGTTGGAAGGACACAAGTCAAGAGTGAGAGCAGTGGAAATGAGTTATTTAAGAGGAGCCTGTGGAGTCACATGGAGAGACAGGCTGACGAATGAGGATATAAAGGAGCGTTGTGGTGTGGATGTGGATGTGATAGGAAGCGTTATGAGGAACACACTGAGGTGGTTTGGCCATGTGGAGAGGATGGAGGGTGAAAGACTGACGAAGAGAGTGTATGTGAGTGAGGTGGAGGGGGGAAGAGGGAGGGGGAGGCCGAGGATGAGATGGAGGGATGGGGTGGAGAGGTATATGAGGGAGGGGGGTGTGAGTTGGGAGCGGGGCAGTGAGATGGCGGGGGACAGGGCGACTTGGAGGCGATTTGTTTGTGGCCACCCCAAACGGGCTTGAGGCGTCTGGCAATA